>NW_026781292.1:185000-420000 GCF_030144855.1 Hypanus sabinus
TCATTCACTCATTTGCATGGATGCTGAGACCATGTGGTCTGTTCCAGCAGCGTTTTTGTTGGCTGCTGTAGAATTCCGGTGTTTTGATAGTTACATCTCATGCCGCAGAACTGTCGACAATATACATCTTGAAATTATTTTTTCTTCGCAAATATCGACGAAAAAAGAGAAGTGCCCTAAAGTCTGAATTACAGTTAAAACATTGGAACCCCGAAACACATCCAGCTCCCCCTCCCCCGCACTAACAGCTGCAACGCAGCGATAACCCCACCAACAACAAAAAAATACCAGCAACCTCTATCGAACACTCAAGCGTGCAGCAATCTATCAATAAAGACCCAGACTTGCGGTACCCAAAAAACGACGTGCACCCGATAATGTGTCGTATCGCTGGCTCTCTCTCTCCCTAATTAGGGAACAAGAGGTGTCCCCGTTTCACAGTGAGAGGGGCACATAACAAACAACTCGCTGACTTAAGATTTTAGAAGTTTTTTGTGTCGCTTTTCCCAAGCACTCCGGCCAGTGAGTCGGCAGCAGAAAGGCGCTGCTTTCCGGATAGAAAATCCACGGCAGTTAACCCGCTGTCGTACTTGTTGTCTATGCAACGAGTATTTTCTTTATATATGTGGTATAAGGTAACATCTCAGTCTGCTTTAGTGAAAAATAGATTTCTCTGTTGTTAAATCTCAGGCTGTCCGTGCAATATCATTCTGATGCTTTTCTACATCCTGTCAAGATTAATAGTAGCATTCAGATATCACGTCGATTATAACTATTTTAAAATTTTAAAAGTGCAAAGGCATAAAGATAGCGTAAAACCTTTCCTCAACAGAATCACACTCGAATTAAAGGCCAATAATGCAAACATATTGGACCAATTGCTAACTGGCATGTCATTGCCGATAAGCAAAGTACTTACCCCGGGTTCACTATGTTTAGCAAAAGACCTCAATAATTCTATATTTTCGCATCTCTTCTAATTTCGTAAAATATAACAATATGCATCATTTCCGCACATTACCATTTGACCTAATACCAACTGTAAGTGCAGGTAATATTCTTAACAAACCAATGTATCAGTAATTGGATGTCATCAACAGAGCTATTAATTATTGTATTAGAGTAGTAATGCAATTTTTAAGCGATACGAGAGACGCAAGGAAAATGATTTTCCTCGGTTGCCAAACTGAAAGATAAAAACAATACCTCAGTGTGACTCTCTGTGTCCTATCAACAAATAAGTTTGGTATTGAAATAATTACTCCAGCAGCGTTACCAGGTGCGTTAACTTTATGGACCAAACTTCCATTAATTTCATGGAGGAAACACTTATCTCCTTGCCTCGTCGATTCTCTTGTTTAGCTTTCCGAAAACCTCAGTTTCATGACAGATGACACCTCGAGGAAAGAGGTCAAAGCGCATTATACGAAATTCATACAAACACTCACATAGAATCCACTTCTAATATTTCACATGTAACACTCTGAACGGCTTCACTACTACTGCTAATGCAGTGGCTTCTGTGTAATGTTCTACTGCTAAGGTAATGGCTTCTCTGTAGCAGCAATGTTTTGTTATGACTGGAGGTAACGGGACTTCGGAATTCAGTGGCGAGCCAATAAGAGATTGTTGCTGTGTCTTGCGATTCTGGAAGCAGTTGTTCTCGCGAGCTTTTGCCAAAGGGCGAGAAAGGGATGAATAGAGAAGACGCATTTGGGGAGATTCGTTTGGCCGCCAGACGGAGTGGACTCCGAGCGGGCGTCCGTATGTGGGCGACGCTCGGAGAAGATCGGATGGTGGAAGGAAGACTACTGACTGAGCTCCAACGATTGTACACATACTGTTTAATAAGATTGGCACCCTTTTTCTTCTATATATTGTTCCTCTACTAACCACATAGTCAATGTAAGAGTTATAAACTTAATCATTTAATCGCATATTATATACTGTTTGTTATTTCGGGGTACTGATTTGTAACAGTGGATACATCGCGCAGCATCCACCCAAACCAGATATCCAAAGTTCTCACTCCCGAGATCAAGCCGCTCGGCGAAGCCAGGGTTATACACCTTTCATACAGATAATTGTTCTCAATACTTGATTGTCTTTGCTGTCAACATTAATTAAGGGTTTGCATTAAACTCGCTGAATCTTCAGGTGCATCTCCTGTTACTTACGAAAATGCATTTATGTTTGACGGGGTTTGATATCTCTGAATTTGTTTACCACCACCTTTAGGGATAGCATTCCAAAATTGACAAAAAATAGTTTGCAAGATATGACCAGATCAGAAGAGGCAGATTTTTAATTTTTTTATTTTTTGCAGAGAATAGAGTTTATCTGGAAGAAGCTTTCACGGGTTTGCATATCTTTGTCAGTACATTCAAGATGTCATTCTGAGTCTGTCAGGCAAAAGATGTCCCCCATTTAAGATTAAATATCTATCGCTGTGTATTCTACAGCATCGTTAAGTCCAACTATCTTGCACTCTTATAATACATATACATTAATCAAACCACGTTTCATCTTGGGTCACACGTTGGCGTAGCATTTTCTGTAACACTGTACAGCGCCAGTGATCAAGATCCTATTCCCTCCCGGTCTGTAAGGTGTTTCTCCTTCCTGCCAAAGACCGCGCAGGCTTCTTCAGGATGTTCCGGCTTACTCACATTCAAAATATATTCAAGTTATTCAGGGTTGGTGTGTGATGAACATGCTGTATTGTGTCATGGCCGATGTTCGTCTTCAACTTATAAGACGCGTTTCACTGAATGTTTCTATGATTCAATGTACAGATGATCCTCAAAGAAATTAAAAAAAAAATACTTAATTTCCTGAATTTAACGTTTTCCCAGGTTATCCAATCTGTCTCCATTAAGTTACTCAATTCCCAGCAATATTTCTGTTTCACAAGTGTTGATTAAGCACAGCTGTATGAAGTTCTGAATAGTGACAATATTCTCGTTTTATCCATATCCTGTTGTACTATATATTAGATATCTAGCAATTTCGTTTCCACTGTACAGTTGATAATCTTACGACAAACATTTATTTCCTAGTTATTGATAAAAATCGTAGACACGGAAGTTCAATCACAACCCTTTGGATGCAACATTGGTCACAGATTAAATATAAGACAAACATTGTTCTATTACTGGATTCTGTTTCCTGCAGCACAGCACAATATCAGAATGATTCAGCTTGCCTTGCAACCCGTGTGCCTCACCTTTACGAAAGCCTGTTATACAAATCCCTGTGTAAAATATTTTAATGCCTACTGTTGTGTCATGAAGAATATTCCGAATTACTTGAATAATTAATCAGGTATATTAGAAACACAGGGTTACCCCATCACAACTTTATGCAGAATATGCAGAATCAAACCCTGCCTTTGCAAAAATCTGTTTTCCCTACTGAATACAAATATCGTCCTGCGGAGTTCCTGTCAGTTGACGACGTTAAGAGAAGGCAGACATGGTTTCAGACGATGGAAGCCCAGCAAGACGATGCAATTACCAGTTTTAGTAAAAGTTACTTAATAATTAAGGATTGTTAAAATTAACCAAATAGAGGTTAGTAATATCGAAAAATCAGATTTTTTTAAAACAAATATCGCTAGGCGGTATATTACTATACATTAGGTATGCTGTCCGGATTTTATGAGACCAGATTCCCTTGTCAAAGGCGGAGAAATCACAGCTGAACCTGAGTATGTAAACCATAGTAGGGCTCATTTGTACAGATGGCTACTGTGTAAACCGAGTTTGCTTCAGGGGACTTGATGGAGAGATAATTGCTTGACCGCTGTCATGAAGACTTGATTCGAATAACTTTCATCCATTAAATACTTCTCACGGTCTGCTACAGAAAGGATCTCTTAAGCTGCAAAAAGTTGTAAATGTTGTTAGTCCCATCATGAGAACTGGTCTCTGCAACATCCAAGAGATCATCAAGGAGCGGTGCCTCAAAGAGGCGGTGTCAATCATTAAAGAGACTCCCTCCATCAAGGACATGACAATCCCCATTGGTAACATCAAGAAGCGGGTACAGAAGCCTGAAGGCTCTCACTCAGCGATTCAAGAGCAGCTTCTTTCCATCTGCCATCTGATTTCTGAATGACCACTCAACCCATTATCATGCACTCACTATTCATTTTTTCTGTTTTTGCACTCTTTATTTCAATTAACTATTTCACACTCACACACACACACACACACACACACACACACACACACACACACACACACACATATGGCATGTCGTATATGGAACAACTGGATCAGTTGATGAAGTGGCGGAGTGAACTTGATGTGCCGAATGGCATAATGTTGCTGTGATATTATATACCTAACACAATTCACGTTTTTTCTATATTTTTATGTTTTGCATTCAATTGCTGCTACAATGTTAACATATTTCATGACAAATGTCGGTAATATTAATTCCGATTCTGATTCCGGAAACCCGATTGTCGAAGCAGTAGCTCTCTAGAAACGGCAGCATATACTATGGTGTCATTTTATTTTCCACTGTCCGTAGAAACCCCTTTCAACCGTATCTCCAGTTTCATGAGGTCGAGAACTCCCTTTGAATCCCTTGCTCTCTGTTTCCTGTTCAGGCAATCTATAGAATTGTCCCGAAATGGAACGGCGTTGTTCATATTTCTTCTCTGCACATGACTGGTGATTAATTCTGTTCATCCAGCGGTTTAATTTTGTTCAAGGTTCCTGCACTCGTGACTGATTTTGAGCCTCTCAGGTGTGACAATATCTGGGAATATTTTTTTATGTAAAAGTAATTTCGGAATTGCATTAACCCTATTTTTTTCTCATATCGTTTTCATACACTGTAGGTTCAATTACCACTTCTGCGAGGCAAAGGCAGTTACACAACGGCAACACTTGCTTGCATTTGAAACTTAAAAATCAACGCTGCAGTTAACACAAATCTGAACCGAATAGAAAAGAACACAGAAGCACACAGACGGCAGCAGCAACGCAAAGGGGAGCACACGCACGTTCTGAGCTCGATGATACTTCGTTATAATAAAAAGGCAAACGGTTCTTTGTAATGATACCAAGCAATAGCGATGGTCTGAAATCATGTTCATATTTTCTTACAGAATGAATGCGGAATCTAATCCGGAGGGACGTTGGCATTCACAATGCCGTGAGTGTGATCATAAGACCATAAGATATAGGAGCAGAAGTAGGCCATTTTGTCGATCCAGTATGCTCCGCCATTCAGTCATGGCTGATCCGATTTTTCCGGTCATCCCCACTCCGCTGCCTTCCCCCCCAAAACGCTCTGATGTCCTAACTAATCAAGAACCTACCTAGCTCTGCCTTAAATGCACTCAATGAATTGGTATCCACAGCCGCTCGGAGCAAAAAATTCCACAGATTTACCATCCTCAGACGAAAGTAGTATATCCGTATCTCCTTTTGAAATCGTCCTTCAATCTGTTCAGGACCTTTAACATTCCGAATGTTTCTCTAAGAACCTCCCTCATTCTCTCGAACACCAGGCATCACAGCCAAAGAGCTGCCCTTCAATTCCTGGAATCATTCTCACGAATCTTCTTTGAATCCTCTCAAATGTCAGTATATCGTTTCTAAAATAAGCTGGCCGAAACTGCGCCCAATACATTGTGTGGTCAGCAACTAACTTATCGAGCCTCAGCATCACATCCCAGCTCTTCGATTCTGCACCTCTAGAAACGAATGGCAAAATTGCATTTGCCGTCTTCAGCACCATCTCAGCCTGAAGGTTAACCTTATGGTATCCAGAACAAGGCCTCCCAAGCCCCTTTGCATCGATGCATTTTGAATACTCCCCATTAAAATAATGGTCTGTCCGTTTATTTCTTCCCCAGGCACTTTCAAACATTGTATTTTATTTGTCACGCAATTGCCCATTCCCCTAAACTATCTAAGTCTCTAAGCACTACACGCTCTTCCACCTATCTTTGTATCATCGGCAAATTTAGCCACAAGTCCAGTAATTCCATAGTTCAAATCATTGACATACATCGTAAAATGCATCGGTCCCAACACCGACCGCTGTGGAACTCCACTGCTAATCTTGAGCCAGCCAGAATAAGATCTGTTTTCTGCCGAACAGCCAATGCTGCACCCATGCTAGTAACCCTCCTGTAATTTTATTGTTCTTTTCTTGCTAAGCACCCTCATGTATGGCACCTTGTAAAAGTCCCTCTGAAAATCCAAGTACACCATTTTTTACTGATTCTCCTTTGTCTACCCTGCTTCTAAGTTCCTTAAATAATTGCAATATTTCATGCAGGATTTTTTCTTTCAAGAAACCATGCCAGCTTTGGTCTATCTGGTCATGTGTCTCTAGGTATTCCGTAATCTCATCCCTATCAATCGATTCTAACAACTTCCCAACTATTCATATCAGCTAACTGGTCTCTGCTTTTCTGTCTGCTGCCACCCACCCTTCTTAAATTGTGACGTAACGCTTGCAATTTTCCAGTCGTGCGGTACAATGCCCGAACCTTTCGATTCTTGAAAGATCCTTGTCAAAGGCTCCGCAATCTCCCCAAGTAATTCCTTCAGAACCCGAGGGTGCATTAGATCAGGACCAGAAGATTTATCCTCAGCAATAAAGCTTCCTCAGCACTTTTTCAGTTCTAGTTTTCACTGCACATATGTCCGATATACTGCGGACGTCGTCCACTGTGAGGAACAATGCAAAATACGCATTTAGTTCCTCTGCCATCTCTCTGTCTCTCAGTGCAATATCTCCAGCATCATTTTGTATTGGTTCAATATCTACACTGAACTCTCTATACTTTTCAATGCTCAATAATATTTTTAGTATATTTCTTGATATTAGTCATTAGTCAGCAGCGTCCTTAAATACTTCATCTTCTCGTTCCTAATGACCTTTTTTTGTTTCCTTCTGCAATCTTGATCTTCGCTGTAGCTTTGACCTCGTTGTACGCCCTGTGCTTTGTTTTTACTTTGGCTCCCACTTCACTTGTCAGCCAGGGTAGTGTCCTTCTTTCATTCGTTTCTTTTTTTCTTTTTTGCCATATATCTATCTTGTTCTTCTCTCTTTTTTCGCAGAAACTCCAGCCATTGCTGTTCTGCTGTCATTCCTGCTGGTGCCCATCTCCAGTCACCTTGTTCTGTTCCCTTCTCATGCCATTGTAATTCCAATTACTCCACTCACATACCAACACATTTGGATTTAGTTCTCCTTAGCATATTGCAAAGTGAACTCCATCACATTCTGATCACTTTTCCCTAAGGGTTCCTGAACCATAAGCTCTCTTATCACCGCCAGATCATTGTGCAACACCCGATTCAGCACAGCCGATCCCACAGTGCGCTCATCAACAAGCTGTTCTGAAAAGCTATCCTTTAGGCATTCCAGAAAATCACTCTTTGGAGGTCCAGTACTTACCTGGTTTTCCCAATCCATGTTTATGTTAAAGTAACCAACCAATATCATGACATTGCTCTTTTGACGTTACCTTCAGAAGTCTCCTGCTGCAACCTGTTGTCCACATTCCGGATGTTGTTCGGAAGCCTGTGTAAAACTGCCAGTAGGTTCTGTCCTACGGGGGCGTTGGAACGGACCCAAATGCAAGACACCGACGCTGCAGTACTAGGGAGAGGATTAGGTGTATCACTAAAGCAAGGTAAGTGGGGTGGAAACGATGTTGGACAAGACACAGGCTCTGGACGAGACTGGGATACAGGGCCTGGGCTAAAACTAGGCTAGGAAAGTGGGACCTAGACGAGGAACTAGGAATTAGGAACCTGGACAAGGACTCCGAGCCAGGGATTCGACAGGGACTCGGACCCTGTGTCTTGACTCGGGCTCGGACTCTGGATCCAGGCGAGGACTGGACGCGGGACTCCAGGGCTGGACGAGGACATGAAGCTCAGACTAGGTCTTGGTGGAGGGAGAGCAAAGTAGAAGCGGGTCACAGCATAGCTGGACACGGATACTGGTCCTGGAAGAGACCAGGACTCAGGGCCTAGGCTACGACTTGGACTTGGAGACGGAGTGGAACCTCCTCGGAGACTTGGACACGGACTGGACCTCCTCGGAGCCTGAGACACGGACGGGAACCTACTTAAGCCTTGGAGACGGACTGGAATCTCCACGGAGCCTTGGTCACGGAGCACAGGAAAATCGAGCCTTGGTCTGGAGCACAGGAACACAGAACACAGAGCCAGGACCCCTCCTTAGGCACAGGACGTAGGACCGGGACGTTACACCAAGCCAGGATCCCTCCTTGGTCAAAGGACGTAGGACCGGGACTTTACATCGAGCCAGGACCCTTCCTTGGGGGCAAGACTTAGGGCCGGGTCTTATACACGGACACTAAGCACAGTGACACAAAGATATAATTCCAAGCTCAACAATATAGTTCCTTCTGTTGGCGTGGACAGGCTGCGTTTTCACTCCGACGGTTGAACTTGACGGCGATACAGGCGAGGACTCAGGCGAGGTTTGCCAGCAAGGCTTCAGACGTGGGTAGCGGGCAAGGATATAAGGCGAGGTTGTCGGCAAGGCCTCATACGTGGGTAACTGGCAGGGCTTCAGACGTCGGTAGCGGGCAAAGTTTCAGACGTGGGTAGCGGGCAGGGCTTCAGACGTGGGTAGCTGGCAGGGCTTCAGACGTCGGTAGCGGGCAAAGTTTCAGACGTGGGTAGCGGGCAGGGCTTCAGACGTGGATAGCGGGCAAGGCCTCAGACGTGGGTAGCTGGCAGAGCTTCAGACGTGGGTAGCGGGCAAGGATATAAGGCGAGGTTGCCGGCAAGGCCTCAGACGTGGGTAGCTGGCAGAGCTTCAGTCGTGGGTAGCGGGCAAGGCTTCAGATGTGGGTAGCGGGCAAGGATATAAGGCGAGGTTGCCGGCAAGGCCTCAGACGTGGGTAGCTGGCAGGGCTTCAGTCGTGGGTAGCGGGCAAGGCTTCAGACGTGGGTAATCGGCAGGGCTTCAGGCGTAGGTTGCAGGGAAGGCTTCAGAGGGCAGGAGGTGAACTGTTCACCCTCAGGGTAACGGCAAAGACTGCCTGACCTACCCAACGGAGGCAAGTACAGGAATGTACAGATCCAACAGTAGGGTAACGACAGAACGACCTGACCCCAGAGAGGCAAAGACGGGATACGGACGAGCTGAACCAGCAAAAAACACTCGAGCCCAGGATCACTTATATTCCAGCCACAATATGAGATTCAGGTGCCTGATTAAGCACAACTGAAACAACAGACTGACCGGACGGTGAACCGGAATGCGGATTTCACGGAACGGACCTTGACAGGTTCCTTTTACCCTTCTCATTTCTTAACTCACCCCAGAGAGACTATGCACCTTCAGAACCTGTATCATCCCTTTCTACTGATTTAATATTATTTCATATACGCAGGACAACACCACCTGCTCTGTCCACTATCCAATCTTCCCGCTACGCTATAGATCCTTGAGAGATGTCAGGGCAGTTTCCTAATCCCTTACCTCCTACAGGACTCATCACATTTTATTCAAACTTCGCAATTAGCTGATGTTCACTGACAGCTTCGAAATAAGACGAAACGCAGGGGGACTAACAACAGCAGTGGTGCAAGAGAAATGGTCAAAACATCGAGTTTGTTCTTTGTTAGTCCTGACGACAACATTCTGTATTTTCTTACCCACAGATGTCGCTTGATCCGTTCAATCGTTCTGGTGGTTGTGCCGACTGTCACGTATTTACGTTTTTATGTGTGTGTTTGAAATCAGAATGCTATCTCATCATGACAGTAATAATCTCTAAACACATAGATTTAGTACCACATCTCTCGCAGCGAGCAGTAAGCTTGTGTTATTTCGATTCTCGGACAGCACGGATCAAGAAAGACAGGGCATACCCAGAGAAAAGGGACTCGATTTACCTGCGCAGATAACTCCGCCATAGTCAGGCCGAGGATGGCTGTAGAAATTCCATTCTGCTGATTCACATTCCCGCAGAGCAGCCTCGGTCCCGTCGCAGTTAACATTATCGGTTATAACGTGGCCAAAAACCTTTCCAAAGTGATATTCGTGTGGGGCTTTCAGCGCGGCGCCGCAGCTCAACTCTCTGCACACCACAGTTGCATCCAGCAGATCCCAGCCCGAAGCATAGACAGGTCTCCAGTATCCCTCATGGTTCACTTCCAGTCTACCGGCGCATGGACTGCCTCCGTTTTCCAGTCTCACCTTTCTACTTTCTGGAATTAAAAAAAAAAAAGATTAAACGTTGACACAAGAGTTTTTGAATAGGCTAGAAATGTTGAGCAACAGACATAAAATGCTGGCGGATCTTTGCAGATCAGTCAGCATCCATCGAAAGGAGCAAAGCCCACAGAATACGAACATTGATTGTTCACGCTGAGGAATGGCCTAAGCGCGAAGCATCGATTGTTTGTTGTTTTCATATGTTTCTTTTAGATACTGTATATATTTATTAATTAATTAGGGAAACAAATAAATAAATACAGATATAAGCAGTTAATTTGATCAATTAGTATCTTATATAGATATTCATTGGTATGTCAGCATATCTGAAAACAGGTTGAGTGAACTCGGCCTTTTCTCGGAGCGACGTATGATGAGAGGTGATATGATAGAGCTGTATAAGATGAGGAGAGGCATTAATCGTGTGGATATTGAAAGGCTATTTTCTAGGGCTGAAATGGCTGCTACAGGAGGGCACAGAGTTAAGGTGCTGGGAAGTACTGGATATATGTCAGATGTACGTTTTTCACGCAGGGAGTGGTGAGTGCGTGGAATGGACAGCGGTAATGGAGGCGGATACGATAGCGCCTTTTCAGAGACTTTTGCAGCTTAGAAAAACAGAGGGCTATCGGTAAGCCTAGTAATTTCTAAGGTAGGGATATATTCGGTACAACATTGTGGGCCGAAGGGCCTATATTGTGCTGAAGGTTTTCTATCTTTCTATCGGTCCATCAATCTGCCTATTTCGCGGCAGCTATATGATTATTTGTTTATTTACCTGCTTGTTTCCGTATTCCATGCTGTCACCAATATTTATTATCATCTATTTGATTATTTGATACACGCAGTGCTTTTGTCTCAATATTTGAAAGCATAGGTGTATCATGAGAGAGGGGAAAAATCAAAAGCACCTCGGAGGCAAAACTTCTTAACCCACATGGCCGTGGGTGTGCCGGCGAACAGCGAGAGAAAGTAGTTGAAACAGTTAAAGACACGCAACTTTAAATCCACTTCGCCAGCAATAGAGATAGGTCATGTTAGCAGAGATATGGGGCACCATGTGTCAAATCAGATCAGATGATCATGTTGGCTCTCCTGTATAGGTTAGGGGAAAGAATTGTTGCAGTGCTGAATTACACTATAATCAATGGCTGCATATTGTGGGATTTGGAGCAACTGAAAACAATTTGGACGATATGAGGAAACGGTCATCATCTGCTTCACATTAAGTTTGACTTTGATCATCACATTCCAGACATTTCTGGTTCGAGTCTGTGCGGTCCAGATGGCGAAAAATTGATGCTCGGCTGAGATGATGGCGCAGGGGATAGGGCTTCAGGTTCTTGGGTGATTGGGATCACTGTTGAGGGATATATGACTTGTACCAAGATGACGGGTTACCCCTGAACCCGCAGCGTGCCGCTATCCTCGCGGTTAGATCATTGGCTGACTGCTCGGATGCAGTGAGTGGGAAAAGCCAGTTCAGTTGGCTGCCATTGTCGACGGTTTGTCTAGGGTGCCATTTCGCAGGGTTGGGTTTCTGGATTGCTTCTTTTTACGCTGTATGTTAATGATTTAGAGGATGAAATAGATGGTTTTGTTGTCAGGTTTGCAGGAGATATGAAGATTGGTGGAAGGACAGGCAGTGTTGAGGAAACATGTAGGCTGCAGAAGGACGTCAACACATTTGGAAAACTGGGAACAAAGTGGCAAATGAAATACAATGGTGGAAAATGTATGTTCATAAACTTTGGTAATAAAAATAAAAGAACAGACTGTGATCTAAACGGGGCGAAATTCAAAGCAAAATCTCAACTGTAAAGGGACCTGGTGCAAAACACGCGAAAAGGTTAACTTGCTGTCGGTGTTGAGTAAGGCAAATGCATTATTCTGCTCTAGCGTCTTCACTTCCAGACAACTAGAATCATAAAATATCAGGGGTGTGAGGCTGAGGCTTTATACGCCACTGTCGAGGCTTCACCTAGAGCACTGTTAACAGTTTAGTGCTCCCATTCTGAGAAAAAAGATACGCTGGTATTGAAAAAGGTTCAGAGGAAGCTGCGACGATGAGTCCACGAAGGAAAGGATTTCCACAGGAGAAGGTTTAATTCCACGGATCTTTACGCGCTGTAATTTAGAAGGATGGGGAGGGGATCTCAGTGAAATTTTCAATTGAAAATATTTGAAAAGGACGTTTCTCGTGTCGGAGGTTTCTTGGACAGGAGGGAGCAGCTTCACGAAAGAATAGAACGGAGATGCTGAGATATTTATTTTGGCAGAGAGAGGTAAATTTGTGAATTCATTATGGAAGACTGCGCTGAAATCCAGGTCGTTGGTGATATTTAACTCAGAACTTGATAAGCTTTTGATGGTCACGGCAAGAGAATTTACAGAGAGAAGGCGGGGGAGTGGAGCTGAGGAGGAGGGAAATGATTAGCCGTGACTAAATGTGTAGGAGACTGATTGGATCAAATAGTGTAATTCTGCTCCTGTGTCTCATGGTATTACTGAGAATTTCTTTCCCACCACAGATGCTGTTCGACCTGGTCATATGATCGTGCACTTGTGCAGACTGACAAGTATTGTTACGCTGGTTAACATCAGTACAGGATTCGATAACACGAATAGTAATTGCAACATGACCAAAATAATCCCGACACAAATTGAATTTAGTTTGACGCCGAGGACGTTCTGTTCGAGTTAGTGATATGCCAGAGGACATCAAAATCGCGGGACCGCACATACAAAAAGATGACTTTTACCTTTACAAACAACAGCAGCATCCTGTCTGTGTGAATAGCCAGTTTCACTCCATGACTCTGATTTACACTCCTGAAGAGCGGCCTCGCTCCCACCGCACTGAACGTTCGTCGTGAAAACAGGTCCGGATCCGTCCCCATAGCTTCCATCAGCAAAGGCGTTCACTGCAGCGCCGCAGCCCAGCTGCCGACACACCACACTCGCGTCCGGCATATCCCAATAATTACCATTCACAGTCCCCCAGTTTCCCTTGTAGTGAATCTCCAATCTCCCATCGCATTGACTGCCGCCATTCACCAACCTCAACTTAAGGCTTTCTGGAAAATATCAAAAAATAACCACCCACGGTAAACAGCGGTTTAAGCTGGGGGCAATTGGCGCTCGGCACATCGCGTATGCTACAAAACGACGCCTGAAAATACCAAGTTCTGCATGAAAAACGTGGGATCAAGCGGGAGGTCAGGATAGGGATACCCCTTTGAGCTGCTTAATGTGACAAAAAGACAAGAATCTACTTGACGACTGAGAACTAGAGGCAGTCTGTCGTCCCAGGACAAGAATTGGGTAGCTCCCCAAAAGACAAGGTCATATGCCTTCTTCGGAGCGCGGCAGGTCTGATATCCTGTCATTCTCCTACTGCACACAGTCCACATGTATTGGGTAATAGAAACCAAACTTTGTTGGAAACAGTCGAACTGAGACTTCGCGTGTCGTCATCATCAGCGGTAAGAGGATGAATTTAACAATGAAAGCTTATTTAAACTTGGGGAAAAATAAGGTCAGGGAAAATACTTTTTTCTGCTATCTGCCCTGCCTGCAGATGACTGATTATCGTCCCAATTAAAAATTAGATCCTATTTCCTTACCGGAAAGATGCTGGCATGGGCAGAGAAATGACTGACAGGTAGGAGGCAGCGTCTTGGAATAAAGGGTGTCTTTGGGTGTCTTTTATTTTGGCTGCCAGTAGTGATCCTCGTGGGTCAGTATTGGGGCCGCTACTTTTCATATGGTTTGGCAATGAATTAGATAACAGAAATTATGACTTTGCGTCAAAGTCTCAAGATGATACGAAGATAATATGAGAAGCAGTTAGTGCAGAGAAAGCAATGTGATTGCAGAAGAACGTAGAAAAATTGGAAAATCGGGCAAAAAAGTGGCTGATGTGACATCATGTTGGGAATTGTATGAGAATGCATTTTGGTAAAATGAACAATGGTGCAGCTTATTATCTAAATGGTGCGATAACATAAAACTCAGTGGTTTTTGCAAGGCTCGTGCAAGATTCCCAGAAGGTTAATATACAGATTCAGTCTGCGGTATAGATTGAAAATAGGTCTTTATTGCAAGGGTATTAGAATAAAAGACAATGAGATAATCTGAGTTTTTACAAGACACTAGTGAGGTCGCACTTGGGATATTGTCAACTGTTTGGGCCTCATATCCCTGAAAATATGTGTTGTCATTACGGAGAGTTCAGATGAGGTTCACGAGGGTGATTCCCCACGAAAAATGGGGTTAACATATGAGGAGCGTTTGGTAGGTTTCCGTCTGTACTGACCGGAATTGAGTGGAATGCGGAGGGACAGAATCTTTTTGACTCCTACCGAATGTTGAATGGACTAAGGTGGACGAGGAGAGGACGGTTACTATAGTGGGGTACCCAGAACTAGGGGGCACAGCCTCAAAATTGAGGGGCGACGTTTTAAAAGAGAGGTAAGAGGGGATCTTTTTAGCCAGACGGTAATAAATCTCTACCATGCTGTGCCACAGACTTCCGCAGAGGTCGTTGTCGGTTATATTTAAAGCGAAAGTTGATAGTTTTCTGATTAGTCAGGGCATCAAAGGTTATGGCGAGAAGGCAGGTGTATGGGGTCGAGTGTGATCCAGAATCAGATATGATGGAATGGCAGAGCAGACTCGATGGGTTGAATGAACTAATTCTGCTCTGAAGTCTAATGGTGCAGTCACCTGTCAGCTGTAGTTTCAATAGCAAATAGTTGTAATTGCCCAGCCCTCCGCGCAGTGAAAAGTTAGCAAAGTTACCTGACGGTTCTGGCTGACAATCCCCGAAGCGGCCTGAAATGAGAGATGCAGAATTAGATTTGTTTGTGAAGTAGTAGGATGAGGTTGTGTGGTCATAGGATGTTAGGCAGGATATTCAGCAGAAGAGTAATAAAGACAAAAACACAAGACAGATTAAGCTGTATCTGCGGACAAGAGTTATTTGTTATTTTGTACATCTGCCTGAACGTTAAGTGGATTTCCCAATTCTTCGGTGCCCCTGTTTCTCTGGGTGTTTCCATTTGATATGGCGTCAATTATTATACATTTTATACAAAGTGCTTGAAAGGAGGTAAAAAAAAAATATCGCCGCATTTTCCAGGAGAATCTAAATCATAATTTAAGATCATAGATAACGAGTCAGATCGCATCGCCGTATGGTCGATTAAAACTACAAATCTTGGAATGATTGAAGAATAAAACCAAAATTATTAGTAAATGTTCACTGTATTGCAGAATGATTTCAAGGATGTAAAATGTTTCCAAAATCGGAGCACATTTTTCAAATTCCTTAATTTGAATATAAAACATGGTGGCAGAAAGAGCTGTAACTAATAAATAACAGTAACAGGGCTGGGCACAAGCCTTCAACCAGGAACGACGGCAGCTTTGGGTGCTACGCATATTCACTGAGTAATTCATTCCGGACGCCAATGCATAGATTCCTAACATCGACTTTCTCCAGTTATAATCACTTCCGATTTATAATCTCTTTGGAATATCATTTGACAACAGCCGCTGGTTTTCGGAGGGATAATTTCTGAGTGGAGACAGCTCCCTTAGTGTAGGTGCAATTTCAGAGTGAACCGTTTCACAAAATATCTCAATAGGAGGTTCAAACGTGTAAGTCCATGCAATTAATGGAAACGATTCTCTAACGGTAGCGATTCCAACGAGAATTTCCTCAAACAACGGGATTAAAAAAATATGTTCAATGAAACTGTAAAGTAAACAAATCTGAGTGTTCTAACTTCATCGTCATGAATTGCGAACAAATCTGCCTCGTTCCTGATCTATCCAGCCATTCTACTCTAATCATACAAGCAAATTAAGCTTTCCTTTACACGGGAAATTAGTAGGGGAAATATATGATTCAATATATCAGTATTGCGCAATCATAATGATTTCTTTCTGTGTTTTCTTTCCATTCCAGTCAATATTCAGTAAGATTGCTATAAACGTGCACATGTAAACAGTTTATTAATTAATGTGTGTGTGTGTGTGTGAGTGTGCGTGTGTGTGTGTGTGTGTGTGTGTGTGTGAGTGTGTGTGTGTGTGTGTGTGTGTGTGTGTGTGTGTGTGTGTGTGTGTGTTTATATATATATCTGTTTGTTGCCCAATATATACTCACCGGTCCAGATATTCATCATCGTCAGTGCCACGACAGTGTGCAGCATGATAGCGGCGGTCATTTAGTAAGGTTTCTCTGGAAGGTTAAAGGAGCCGGTACTGAAGACAGCTAAGAAACTCTCCAAAACCTTCACACGCTCCACTTGATCTGAACTTTTATTCCCCCCCCGCCCCGAGTACTCAGTATTTCTCTCTGAACTGTCAAATTTCACATACTGAGTTGTGAACTGCAATTTCCTGAAACGCACCAATGAGATATATCTTGCCCTTTAATGGGCATGATGGGGCCATCGTCTTTCATTGGCTGTGAGAACCCAATGAGCTGTGAGAAACTGTAAATGACATGAAACATCGACCCGATGTGTGCATCGAAACATATCCTGTCCTGTAACTTTGTTTTAGATCTGGTAAGCTTTCTCTGAGACCAGATTGCTCAACTCCCATTTTCCCACCATCATGCTGTTGGGCACATTGACAATTTGCTCAGCGATCCTGTCCCGAATCACACTATTATTAATTGCATGACAGTATCGTAGCTTGTGGAATGTTCCTTTAATTCAAATTTCTTGCTGATCAGCTTCCGGTGCCGAGATGGGGGTAGGGGTAGCGATACAAAAATACTTTATTCTGTCGTCAATTTTTCCGTCTATGTCCCACGATTTCAAGCGGAATATTTTATGCCATCTCCAAGCAAAATCATCACAAAATAATAAACGAGTGTTGTATACCTTTCCCTGATGATACATGGAATTATCTGAAACATATATCTCCCAAACGAAAATTCTTTCGCAGGAATTCATAGATCTCCAGGAATATTAGAACATACTCCAGAACTTATTATGTTGTTTTTTCGCGTCTTAAGATGATTGTGAGTCCCATAACATTGAGTTCTCATTTTCCTTCTTTTTTTTTATGCTCGATGCTTTATTTCCTGGTAGTTAATTCCATGGAGATGCTCTCGCTCAATCAGTCTCTCGCCCGAATCAAGTTTCTCATATGGCCCAGTTCACTGACTTAGTCCTTCTCCATAGATTTTTCTAAACGGTAAGCTGATACATAGAAGAATTTGGAAACAGGCTGATGACAGGCATTATTTTTTTCAGTGAGAGAAAGCAGAATGCGAGGAGACAAAGACAGACCAATGTGATCGCAAATGATGATTGATTGAGCAAATGCAGCAGGTCTAATTAAAATTATATAATTATAATGTAAGTAAGGACTTGCTTGTAATCAAAAAGGGAAGGTCCGCGGTATAGTGACAGCTATTTTGATGAATTTGTGATAGATATGCGGGTAGTAGATGAAACTGCGGGACTAAATACCAGGCGTCACTAATGACATCAAAGTGCAATGGTTTTCATTTGAACTACATTATAACGCCTCTGAAGAACTGCGACTGGACATACTTGAACAGGCATCATCTGCAGTGATACTAGAAAACCAGATACCGGTTATCAGATACCAGACTTCACTATAAAGGGCCAGGTGCAACAACGTAACAGAAAAATAAATTCTTTCTTTCTCAATTTATTTGTTCATTTAGTTGGATTTTATTTGTTGGATGAACAGTAATAACTGCGAGATGTGATCCTTCTGTCAGATTTGGGAGATGACGGAGCAGTCAAGTGTCCCTGAAGATTACGTCTGAAGATGTATATTCAGATGCAGTTCTTCGGAGGCATGATGCAGTGCTTGGAATGAAAGCTGGACCCATTGACCAGCTGGAAGCAGAGATAATTGAAATTAGTCAATCAGGTATGTAGCGGGCCAATATAGATTTGTGTCTGACGGGGGATGTGTGCGGCTTGTATGCATTGCTGGGTTGCCCTGGGAATATGCAGATCAGAAACAAATATACCATTTATATGTTTTTGAGGTACAGTTCACCTCTGGAAAATTACCAGTAACAGTCACAGAGAGGAACCAGGTCGGCCATTGTTGAATTGCAAGGCAGACAAAGTCCAGTCGAGCAAATGTGAGTGGAAATTCTAAATTCAGCGGTACAGGACGATATTTATGTGATTGCAAACCGAAATTCAGAATAATATGTTGCCTCACTTGTTCCAGAATATACGATGTCTCTGAGGAGGCACAAAATATTCTGATGGAGATAATGTGCAGCGTTGATTCGTCTTTCATTTTGTAACCAAAGTCATAGCCATGAAGGAAGCTCTGGATGTGCTAACTTAATTTTGGGAGTTAGCCTGGAGTTAAAAGGCAGGAAATCCAGAGTTGCATACAGAATATTACTTTCTGTACCATTTACTAACGATCTAAATAATTGGAATAGAGTGCGGAACGGGGGCCTATAAAGTTTTTGTTAATAGGCGTTTCATGAAGAAGCAGGGAATTGTGTAGGGAAAACGGGCTGCAGCTATACGGGAATGGTTCTACGTTTCACTGATTGTATTTATACGTACTGTCGGCTTGACAAATAAATCTGAAATGAAAGGCAGGCAGGGAGCGCTTAAGGTATATAGTGGGCATTATTGATTGAAGTAAGTTTATCTCTAATCAACGAGTGTCATAGGTTAGGCTGATGATTCAGAACCGAGATTAGCGCTTTGAAATAGAGCGTTCACTCCTTGATAGAACCATGGTTGATATTGGCACTAGTCTGTCAATATGTTAGAAGTGATAGGATGGAAAGTAAAAATATTAGAAAAGTTTTGCAGAAATTAGAGAAAATTTTACTGCAGTACTCGGAGAAGGCATTCATCCCCTGAGGGAAAGTGGGTAAATCTGCAATCAGTCACACTTGTGTGATTATTTTATTAATCCCCAAAATCTAGTAGAAGTATAGGAGCAGATCTGCAGACAGATACAGCATTGCTGCAAAACCAACCGAACAAACAAAGCAAGAATCAAACTTTTTTTCAGGCAGAGTTTTTCAGCTGCACCGAGGAGTGTTCTTTTTGAAAGCGTGTGACAGTACTGGATTTTCCATTTGGGAAATGAAGGTGTACGGGTGACTAATATTTCTGTTGAAGATCACATTAGAATGGGCGGTCATAATTCATTATATTTCAATAGAGTAAGAAATCAGGGCAAATTTGCTACCAACCAGATGAAATGAATTGGCTCAAGGTAAATTACAGAATTGACTGAGGATTCTGGAAATGCAAATTGTGGGCAGGTGATATTGCAAAGACAACATTTGACATGGGAAACCATTGAAGACTATATGACCAGAGGTCAGGTAAGGCACGTTCAGAGAGATTGAAAAATACAGATGGTAAAGTAAGAAGGCACAGGTGACAGAAGAAATAGTGGTTATAGTCACTAAGGGGGGGGGGAAGAAAAACAGGGCTCATGAAATCGGTAAGGTACTTAGAGATATACAGAGAACTTTATCAATGAAAAGAACCTCCAAAGGTTTCAGAACGATCTTAAGAACTTGCTCCAGAAGAATACCAACTACATATGTTGCAGTTTCAGAACAAGAGACAGACAATGGAGAGGGTATTACTGCTGAAGGAGCATGGAGGAAATTTGTGTTAGGAGTCAGGGGATGTCGG
Organism: Hypanus sabinus; assembly: GCF_030144855.1. Taxonomy (NCBI): domain Eukaryota; kingdom Metazoa; phylum Chordata; class Chondrichthyes; order Myliobatiformes; family Dasyatidae; genus Hypanus; species Hypanus sabinus. Next base: position 204,926 of record NW_026781292.1, read on the forward strand.
CAAAGTACCAAATCAGTTTTCTGCATTTATATTCACGAAGGGAAAGGATACAGGGAAAGTGAGATCAGAGTGTCCTATTAGAATAAGCGACTGAATTGTGAAACAAAGAGGTAGATGTTATTAACAGTTTTGAAGGACATTAAGATGGACACATTCCCATGGCCTAATAGGACTTATCCTACCTTATGGAGATGCACGAGGGAAGAATGTTGTGGAATCGATGAAGATTTCTGTATTTACTGTCCATTCAGCAGCTGCCTGTGAAGAGTGGAGATGAAAAACAGAATCGTTTATTTTTTTTAATTTTATTAGAAAGTTCAGCATTCTATTTAGAAACTAAGACCGCAGGAAAGTCCGGGAAAATTAGCAGAATTTTGTGCAGAGTGGAAGATGAATGCCCAGCTCGATTAAGCGCTGCCTCAAGCTCTGTTTTCCTTATGCCAAAGTTCATTTGATAATGATTTGATCATATTAACTTCTGTATTGTATGCAGTGCATAATATACAGAACAGCGCTAATACAATGAAGCCTGTTGACATACCGATAAACACGATGGTACTGTATCATAACATAATCCTGAGAAATAAGGAGACACAACGTATGACAATGGCCTCGTCTTCGAATCATTTCGAAAACTAAATTTCCGCACATATTATCTATCTGTAACAGGTCACCACTCATTCAAATGAATATTGTTTTGCCACTCCTAACCCAGATCACCAACTGCTTTTTTCCCCAATTTGACAACATTATTGGTGTTATATGCTTAACCATATTCTTGGTATTTCTCGCACCAGTCATTCCTGAGTACAGCTTTGAGACGGCAACAAGCTAAATAAAAATTAAAATAATGCAGCAGCTGTTTATGTCTTCAATCATATATTTAACGTTCAACTGTTCGTTCTGTTAATTCACAATAGCAATTTGATAAATTCTGCTGCATCTGTCCATTCAAGTTGAGCTAGTTATTTATTGTCAAATCCTGCACTCGAGTTATTTTCTGCTCTGGCTGTTAGAAGAAATTGCATTGATTCCAAAATTTGTCAATGCAGTCAATTTCTCCTCTCCCTCCCCCTAACACTGTTGACATTAAGAACATCTGTGTTTTCCTTTAGGTTTCGGTGCAGCTTGCCACAACTTTAAGGTAATGTAGTCACCCCTACTTTAAAATAGCATTTCAAAATGTGTCTTGCACTTATTGCCCCTAGGAATCTCCAGAAAGAATATTTGCACAGTAATAATTAAATATAGTGCCTAATATTTATTCATTCATTCTCTGTATATATAAACTGTCCTGTCACATTCTGCAGCGATGTCTCAGAGAAGTGCATTTCTGTTGAGCTCACAGGAAACACCTGTTGTTGCACATCTCTCTAATACATCTTCTCCTCTGAAACACTGATATGCCGTTTCTACATTTATTCTGTAATTAAATTCTGACAAATGTTTATGGGCCTTCTTTTTATTCCAGACTCTTTATCCAAGTCGTCGCTGTGCGAAAGTTTAGTTTGAGTTTCTGAAAAGTTATTGAGGAGAACTTACTGAGCTGCCGGAGGAGCTACATTACCTTTATCGACAATTCAAATCTGAAATGGGACGAATCTTGGAATGAAAGTCATTTGCAGCCGTATTGTTTCAAGAGTCAATTTATACGACCAGTGTCCAACGGCCTGGAGCATTGTTCTACTGGTGCAAGTAGGTAATGTTATTTCACGTAATCACATAATTATTGAATGAAAGCTTAACTGTATTCATGAACATTTTGAAATAAATATACCGTTGATGAAACCCTCCTCACTACAGAAAAGGGTCTTGGTGACTGTAGGGATGACAAAAAGCGGAATGAAAAGCCTGAGCGTATGGATATTAAGGATATCAAGAAACAGGATATGTTGAACCCTCGTGACTCTGTGCTATGACCCTGCGGGGTGCTCAGCTGAGGAAACCCAATATTATGCATCCCTCGAGGGACAGAGGGTCCCAGTCCCGGTGATTGGAGAGGTAAAAGGAAGAGAGTGCAGTGCCTTACTGACCAACTTTCCGAATATCCTTTGGTCTGAGTCAGGACTGGTGGTTCCCCATACCACCGGGAGGCTTTACTCTGGGTTCAAGGCAAAGAGCCAAGGGTTCCTTGCCTACACCCGGACGAAATAAGCCTCCAGCCGAAGGAAACTGGCAAGACCTGGCCTGGGGCCAACTCCGATACTGGAAGAAGTCAAAGGTGAAGACGGGACATCTGGCAAGACACTCTTTAATATTGACCGCACCCATGATGTTGTACTACATCTCTGTGAAAATTCAGGCCACGGAGTCGACCGCACCAGCAGCCCACCCTCCCACCCTCGTCCGGATCACCGTGAGAGAAGGAGAGACTCTCCGATCCCTTCCGCAATACTCCCTTCCAGGCAACGTTTCATGAGGCTGTACACTCTTTCGTGGATCCAGCAGGAAAACGATGTTCCGGCTATGCGATACGTGACGACAGTGAAGTAATTGAGCAAGTCTCCTTCGCAGCAGCTGTCTCCGCCCAGAAGGCTGAGCTACTTGCTCTGACCCGTGCCTGTATCCGAGCAACAGACTAAAGTGCGGTCTAACCGCGTACTCAGTTCTGACTTTGAAGAATCCACCACAGAACCAATTCTTGGTAGAAGACCTTAAACAAACAACGCAAAGTCAGAAATGAAGGTGACTTCGAGGAGGGAGTTCACAAATATTTGGAACAAAGTAGACAGGGCCTGAATGAGGGCTTCAGTAGAGGAACCAAAAGTACAAGCCGGAGCTGGAACTCTCTGTGATTCACGTTTCGATGTTTAAAATGGAAAAGAAATCTCAAAGAGATTAAAATGCGAAAGTTTACATAGAACCGTACCCGACATTTTCAGTCCCCTCGGGAGCCCAGCAAGCTCTTATTAGAGAAAATCAAAAGACAGGTATGCAGACATGCGGGAAAACGTAACTGACATCGGGGGAATATTTAAGTTTCAGGGCGATGTCCCTGAAGGAGAACACAAACTACCATCCCAAATGGGTTACCACCTTCAACCTCAGACAAATTTCTGGGTGACCCCTGCAGGACAGGTTTGTGTTCCCTTTGAGTTCTTATCTATCTTGATAGATTATGCAAATAATTCTACACACTTGGGCAAGGGGGGGAATGGTTAATATCTTGGTGGCGCCCTGATTTCCAGGAAGCAGCTGAAAAGCGAGCCACTACATTTAAAAAAACACGAATGCTGGAAAGGGAATGCCTTGTGTTTCCGGAACGGGTGGACCTTTTCATTCTTTACAACTTGATTTTATAGAACTACCCAGAGTACATTGTTGTAAACATTGCTTGGTAATATTATATGTATTTAGCAGATAGATAGACGCTATTCCCACCAGTGATAATACCGTTGTAAAAATATTACTAAGAGAAATGATTCCCTGTTTGGGATTACCTGAATCAATAAGCTCAGACAAAGGGCCTCATTTTATTGCTAAGATAAAAGAAAAATATCTGAAAAGAACTGGCAATAAAACAGGAATTTCACTGTGCTCACCATCCAAAAGCAGCGGGTATAGTGGAACGGGCAAATGGAATCTTAAAGAATAAGATAACGAAACTTATGCAAGAAACTGGACGAACCTGGCTTAAGATTTGACCTTTGGAATTGTTCCATATAAGAGTTGAACCCTAGACTAAAACTGGATTGTCCCCAGCAGAAATCATCCATGGAAAGCCTATGCGTACACTATGGACACCGGGGTTACCACGTCCCCTCCCTGATAAAATAGAAAGGCATGCTCCAGGGGAGGAAATGGGAAAATATTTGTGTAAACTAACCAAATAATTTCCAAAGTTTGCACTTGCAGGTTCGCCAGGCCCACCAAGAGTACGAGGTTTAAGCTAAAGGGGATTGTCCCACTGTTAATCCTTCAGACTTTGTCTTGATAAAGAATTGGGACAGAAATAAATTGGACACTCGGTGGAGAGGACCCTATCAGGTGCTACTGACCGCACCCACGGCCGTGAGGGCGGAGGGGCACCCAAGGTGGATTCATCGATCCGACTGTAAGCCCGTCTTTAATGAAGTAGAATAAACAAAGGGGGAATAATATCATGATGGCTGTACCTTTTGTACTATATGCCCCAAGTCTCCAAACAAATACTTCCCTTTCTCTATGTCACACATATGCAGAAAGAAAAAGGCAGTCGCCCTTTTGGGAATGTGCCAGGTTATCCCAGCATGCGGAACCAGGATTGCCCTTGGAAGAAGTACCTTTGAATAGTAGTGAGATGTTATCTGTGAGAATTATGATTATTTGAGTAAATCCTGAGACCCATTACTGGATCGATGGTGGATATCAGGATGTAGAACAACCCAGAATTGTGGGTGTCTCTGTTTTAAGGGATGCCATTTACGAATATCTACAGAAGTGACCTGAAAGAGTATAACCTGCCCATACTCTGAGTAAGGTAAATGGGATCTGTTATTGTCGTACTGGAAGAATAGAGGAAACGTTTTTGGGAAATAGCTCTTGTAGAGAAATTAGGGCTGATCCCCCTCCGTACGCTGTTAATGGAACTTATTGTGTATGTGGTAGGAAGGCATTCCCGTGGCTCTCAGGGCCTTATGATGACAAGGGAACTATCACGGAGCGAAACTGGACGGGATGTTGCTACTCAGCTTATGTAGTACCCTCTATATATTCATTGTCCAACATTTCTCATCGTACTCAGCTGGAAGGAAATAAGAGAGAAATTACAGAAAGTGAGAAATTTTGGATGATATATTTTCCTTTCTATGGGATAGACCGAAATTCGTGAGAAGTATAAAAGTTGGCAGCTACACTAGAACAGTTGGCGAATAGCACTGCGAAGGGTTTAACAGGTATCTAGACCCAGATTAAGGATTTAATTACTGAAATAGCAGCTCTGAGGATGGCAGCTTCACAGAATAGGATGGCATTGGATTTATTGCGAACAGAGAAAGGGGTGACATTTGCTGTCACAGGAAAGGAATATTCCAGATGAGGCGTTTTCTGTTACAGATCTACCTCAGCATATCACTCAGGAAATCCAGAAAATTAAGGCAATTAGAGAAAAGATGCATGGGTTCACCGATAGTAATAGAACCTGGCCATGGCCTTTTAACATTTCTGGAGATTTCCGGGGAATGCTTCTGCATGCAGCTATGATAATAGTTTTAATTTTAACCATAGTAACTCTTATACGATAAATAACGACACTTTGGAATTTAGTCCCTTAGGCATTCTACACATTCTCTCTTTTGAGGTCCAGTAGTGGCTTGTTTTTTCCAAATCTACCAGCATGTTAAAATTTGTAATGATTAGAATGACATTGCCCTTCTGACACACCTTTTCCACATCCCTGCTGCCATTTGGAAGCCTGTATACAGCTGCCATTAGGGTACTTTTACCCTTGCCATTTCTTAACTCAAACCATAGAGACTCTACAGCTTCCGAACCTATGTCATCCCTTTCTAATGATTTAATATCATTTCTTATACACAGGGCTGCACACCCCTCCCCGTCTACTAAACTATCTTTCCGATACACCGTATATCCTTGGACATTCAGCTCCCAATGTCATCCATCCTTTAGCCATGTTTCGGAGATGGCTACAACGTCATACCTGCCAACGGGTATCTGGATTTCAAGATCGTCCATTTTATTTCTCATGCTGCTGTATTCAAATGCAACACTTCCAGTCCAGGATTTACTGTTTTTACTGCACCACGCCTCCATTACCCTGTAACTCATCCCACTGGCTGTGATTAAGCCTCATCCCCTGCCTTTGCTTTCTATCATCTCTGTTGCACGCTATCTCTGATTTATTTCTGTTTTCCACTTCCTCAGCCCTATCGCTCCGGATCCCAATCTAAATTCAAATTAGTTTAAACTCTCCCTAACAGGTCTATTAGACCGCCCCTCTAGGATTTTGGACCGCTTTGCGTTCAGCTGTAATCCGTCGTTTCTGAACAGGCCGCACCTCCCCGAAGATGCCCCAAGGATCCAATAACCAATACCCTGCCCCCTACACCAGTCTCTCAGTCAAACAATGACATGCCTGACCATGCTACTTTTGCTCTCGTTAGCATGTGGCACAGGGAGCAATCCTGAGATTACTGCTCTGGAGGAGCTGCTTTTCAGCTTCCTACTTAACTCCTGAATTCTCTCCTCAGGACCTCCTCTCTTGTTTTCTACCTATGTCATTGGTACCGACGTGTACCTAGCTGTTCACCCTTTCCCTTCAGAATACACTGCACCAGATCCGAGACATCCCGTACCCCGGCACCTGGGATGCAACACTATCTCTATCAGGCTGACAGAACCTCACAATGCGATCCCCTATGACTACCGTATTCCCCATCTTACGCCCTCCCTTCTGCAACACGGAACCGGGCTCAGTGCCAGAGACCTGCAGGACGGACTGCAGGAGTTAGATGAGTGGGTGATTGTCACGGAAAGAATGGGAAGAGCTCAGATACTGGAAAGCACCCCTGTGGCCATCCCCCTCAGTAATCGTAATCTCGTGTTGGATGCTGTTGAGGGAGTGACCACAGGGGTGCAGCCTCCTGCAGCCTCGGGCTGACTAACTCCTTGTATCTCCTATCTATCTCCGGCTCACGTTCCATTACAAACTGTAGGTCGTCAAGCCGTTGCTCCATATCCCTAACACGTTCTCTCAGAAGCCGCACCTCGGTGCACCTGGCGCAGATATGACCATCTGGGAGACTGGAAGATTCCCGGGTGTCCCATATCTTACACCCACAGCGAAGTACTAACCCAACAGACATGCTATCGTCCATGTTTATATACTCAGTAAATTTGTTCACTGGTTAATCGCCCAGAGGAGGGAACGGGCTGTGAGATGTCCAATCTGCTGAGAACACAGAAACGGAGGAAGGAAATCTAATGACGACGTTGTGATTCTGCATCAAGTAGTTCAAAAGGCAGATTTCAAGTAGTAGTTCAAATGGCATAATCTCTAATCCCCGCACAAAGAGTAGAGATTATGTAATGGGTCGGTGTAGCTACCATCGTACAGGGTACTAATGAGGCTACCCCTCGAATTCTATGCACGGTTTTAATCCACAAGCAGAAGTAAATCTTAAGAGTAGCTGTGAAGCCAGTCAGAGCGGTTTTACTAGTGTAATACTTGGGACGATTTATCAGCAGAGGTGAGCTAATTTGACGCTGAATTTAGAACACTTTCACAAACAATGGGGTATTTGTGGAGCATCCTGTTAGAGTATCTCTCCTCGTCAGTTAGAGAGGCACATAGAGGGTTCATTTTAAATGGAGATGTGTGAAAATTCCTGGAATTTTATATTTTCTCTTTAATTTCGCTTTGTGTTCAATGAGGTGTCTGTCTATTTGAGCGTACAATCTCTGGGATTCACTGCCCTGAGAGTGTGAGGGCCGGTTGGCTGGGTATTTTTGAGGTGGAGATAGATAATTAATCTAGGGGAGCGAGGGTAATGGTCACAGGAGCTTTGAACATATACGGTGGCGATGAATAATCCTAAGATCATAAAATGCAGTAGTAGATTTTTTCCTGTTCTCTGCTCTAAATGGAGGGCCCACTAATCTGTGGGCGTATTCCCCTGGTTCCCAGCTACAGGAAAAATACTCTCGACATGCACTGTTTCTCGGCTCTTTTAGTGTTCGAGATCCTCCCTCATTTTTTTCTATACACTATCGGATACAGGCCCAGAGACATCGAATGCTCCTCATGCGTTAACCCTGTCAGTCTCGGAATCATTTTGATAAGCCTCCTCTGGACTCTGGTCCAATTCCAGCACATTTTTCCTGAGATGAGTCCCTACACTGCTCATGATAGTCCGTGTGGTTTATCTAATGCCTGATAACGTCTCAACGTTGTATCCTTATGAATAGTCCTCTGGTAATGAACCCTAATGATGCATTTTGTTGTACTTTCCCCTCTCGAGTCTGGTATCAAAGAGTGTGCCAAGCCTGCTTCACCAGAAAGGGTAAAAGCCCGCGCGCGGGTCGGGACTGTGAATGTGTGCCCCCTACATCATGCCCGCCCGGGGAGGGCGGGATCAGGAAGGCTTTAAAGCGAAGCCGCAAAGTTTGAATAAATCTCTTTTGCAACTGCAGCTCACCGACTACGTGTCGTTATTTCAGCGCTGCGTGTAGCCCACCGCTACATCCTTATGAATAGTCCTCTCGTAATGAATGGTGACATCGCATTTATATAACTTTAAAGGTGCATGGACAGAGTGGAGAGTAGGAGAGGCGATGGGCAGTGATTTTTTTTACTGGATGGAGAAATCGATATTCGTGCCTTCAGGTTGAAGCTGTGCAGGTGGAATATGATGTGTTTCTCTTATACCCTGAGGCTGTCAATTTGAGTAACTCCAGCCATTGCTATTCTGCCATCATCCCTGATAGTGTTCTCCCATGCCTCCGCAGTTCCCCTCACTCCACTAATATTGATAACCTGTTGAGCCTTTCCCATCTCGATGTGCAGGGTGAATTCTAACATGTTGTGATCACTGCATCCACATGATTCCTTTACCATAAGCTCCCTAATCAAATTTGGTTCATTACACAGCACTCAATCCAGAATTAACTTTTCCTTAGTGAGCACAATTACAAGCTGTTCTAAAAGGCATCTGATAGGTATTTTCCAAATTCCCTGTCTTGAGAGCAAGCACCAACCTAACCTGATTTTCATCATGTACCTCCACCCGTCCCGCTGATGGACTGTTTGTCCCACTCCCATCGAGGGTAGAATACACAGCATCCTCACCAGGACTACAAGACTATGGGACAGCTACTTTTCCCAATCAGTAAGGCTGATAAAGATCTTTACCCACTAAGCCACCATTCCACACGACCTCTATTTTATAATTTCCTGTCTGTCATCTTATTTTCAGGCATCCAGTGCCGAGTGTCACTTTATGGATAGAAAATCCATCCGTGCACAGTATATAAGCTGTGGATATATGCTGTTACATTTATGGTTTAGTGTTGCATTGGAGCTGGAATAATAATTATTTCGACCTCATTTACACGTGTTTGCTAAAAAGGGAATTAAACAACCTTGAATGTTGAATAAACATTTCAGCAGGCTGCAGCGTCACATTTCTGTCTCTCAGCGTTATTGCGGCAGAGCGCAACCTGGTGACTATGGAGTGAATAAATCAGGGAGTCCTGTCATTGTGGCAAATCACCACCAAGCATAAGTGTTTTCCATAAAAGAGAGAGTTTTACAGCGATAAGGAGGGGTGAAGGGGCTGAAAGCCAACTCTGCAAGTGGATGAAGAACTAGATCTGCCACAGACCACTCTCCTCACCACTAGTCAGGGTCCCAAACAGTCCTTCCATATGAGGCAACTTTTCAATATCGTGCCTGTCGGGTCATGTACTGTTTCCATTTTTCCAGGTGTGGCCTCCTCGACATTAGTGAGACACGATGTAGTCTCTGCATTCTGCACTCTGTCCCGATGAGATTCTGCAGATGTTGGAGATGCAGAGTAACAGACACAAAATGTTGGAGGAAGTCAGGAGGTCAGGAAGCTTCTATGGAGGGGGATAAAGCAAAACAGAGATTTTCTGCCGAGACCCTTCATCAGGACTGGAAGTGGGGAGAAGCCGGAATAAGATGGTGTAGGGAGTGGAAAGAGTCCAAGCTGGTAGATGATAGGTGAAGCCAGATATGTCTGAAGCTGAGTGGGTGGGAGATGAAGTGAGACGCTGTGAGGTGGTAGGCGGAAAATGCAAAGGGATGAAAAGAAGGAATCTGATAGGATAGGACCATGGGAAAAAAAGAGAAGTAAATGAGGAAGCAGAGGGAGACGATCCGCAGTGGAGATGAGAGAAGTGGGGAGACGTAATGGAGGAGACTGGCGTGTGGGTTGATGTAAAGAAAAGGTGGAGGTAGAAGTTAAAGACATCGATGTTCATGCCATCTGGTTCTAAACTACCCGGATGTAATATGAGGTGCTGCTCCTCCAACCTGAGTGTGAACTCACCGTGTTAGTTAAACAATGCACCTGAAAGGAGAGTGGATTAATAATTTTACCCTGGGATCCCTATTTAATCAATCCTCTCTCACCTTAAACCGGTGCCGTCTGGTTGGTGATTCCACAAAAGTGGGAAAAGGACTGCACACATTCCCCATTTCTCTACACTCAAAGTTTGGAACAAAGTCAGCCTCAATCTCCTGCACTACAAGGTGTGAATTCCCAAACTGCCTAAATTCTCTCCAGAACCCAGCCCCTCGAGTACCAGCACCATTCTCGTAAATCTCCACTGCACTCAGTCCAGCTTGACGTCCTCTCTCCTGTAGCAGAACTACCAAAACTGATTACAATAATCCAGATGTGGATACTATAACAATACCCTAACCTTAATGTAACCTCATTAGCCTCTTCTTCAGACCATGAAGCATGAGATATGAGACAGTGGCTGCTCAGCCAATCGAGTCTGTTCCGCCATTCCTTCATGTCCAATTGATTATCGCTCTCAACCCCATTATCCCGTCTTCTCCCCACAATCTTTCACAATCCATTTAAAATGCACTCAATGACTTGATCTTTACTCCGGCCGTGGCAATGAATTCCAAATATTTACCAGTCCCTAACTGAAGAAATTACTCCTCATCTCTGCTCTCAGTGGATGCCCTGTATATTGAGGCCGTGGCCTCTGGTCCCAGACTCACAGAGTGTGGGGTGAATCTTCTTCACAGCTACTCTGTCGAGGCATTGTAATATTTAATAGGTTTCAATGAGATCCCCTCTCTTTCTTCTGGACCAGCGTGTACAGGGTTAAAGCCGTCTAATTGTCCTCATACTTTACCCCTTTCATTCCTGGAATCATTCGCTCCAATACGAGCACATCTTTTCTCAGATAAGAGGTCGGAAACTACTCACAATACACCAAGTGCGATCTGACAATGCGTTATAAAACTACAGTATCACATCCTTGCTCTTATATGCTAACGTTATAGTTGTCATCCTTAATCAACTCAATCTGCAAGTAAACGTTTAGGGTCACCTGCTCAAGCACTCTCAAGTACTTATGAACCTCTGATTTTTGATTTTTCGCCCATTTATTTTTTTTCTACGCCATATCTCCAGCATTGTATATGAATGTATGCTTGCATACACTGTATTTCTTCAGCACTTTCGTTGCCTGGTCTCCAAACCTAACGAAGTCCTTCTGCTTAATCTCGATTTGCTCTAAAGTACCTGTCCCGTACCTATTTTTGTACCAACTGCAAAGTTCGTCACCAAGGTATCAATTCCGTCCTCCATATCATTCCGATTAAACAGGAAAAGATGCCGTCTCAATACTGACCCCTCCGGAACACCATTAGTTACCGGCAGCAAAGCAGAATTGCCCAGATTATTCTGACTCTTTCTGCGTTGTCAGTCAGCCGGTTTTCGATCCAGACAAGTATCTTTCCCGTAATTCCATGAGCAGTCGTCTTATTAAGCAGCCTCACGTGCAGCACCTTAGAAACATGGAAAATCTGCAACAAAATACAGGCACTTCGGCCCTCAAAGCTGTGTCGAACATGTCCTTAACCTAGAGCTACCTCGGCTTAGCCATAGCCCTCGATTTTTCTAAGCTCCATGTACCTATCCCGGAGACTCTTAGAAGACTCTATCACAGTGGTTTCCAACCTTTTTTTGGCCATGCCCCACGTAATCACCTCTAAAATCCTGATGCCCCCTGTGGTGATATGTAATTCTTATTATTCAAAAAGTGAACTCCTATTCACCTGGCGGAAGTCTTAAAGACCATTAACTTGGTTTAAACAAGCTTCCAAAGAACATGGCATTCATGAAAGAGAAAAATAAAAGAACCAAAGGACTGTTAAAGTTCTGAGGAAGAAATTGCTAAGAAATTTGAAAAAAAAGAAAATTAAGTGATATTAAAATAATAATAATAGTAAATAAATAAAACAATGCCGATTCGTTTCTATAGCATACAAAGGCAGATACACCGTCTAAAAGAGATGACGCAATGTACACACCTTCACACCACCAAGAACCGAAAGCTACTGCAAAAAGCAGCATTGGCGCGACCTCGTACGTGTTTCTTACGCGTTTGGACTTGTTCATTCGTTCCTTCCTACATCAGTCAATTCATTATTTTAATTATGAAAGCCAGTTGATGGTTGTAATGATGGTGATACACTATATATACAGTACATACGCAAATATGCATGTACATCCACAGAAGTATTTTTATGTATTCATATTATATATACACATATGTATTAAATCGCACACACACTCATACTCACACAGACGTACTAGAAAAAAATCACTGTTAATAACTCATTCTCGAATTGCCCCTCTTAAAATCAAATTACCCCCTGTGGGGCGTACGCCCGACGTTGGGAACCAATGCTCTATCGTTTCCGCTTCAACCACCGACGCTGGCAGCCCATTCCACGCACTCACTACTCTCTGCCTAAAAGAAAACTTACTCCTGATATCTCCTTTGATCAATGCCTCTCATCATCTGCACTCCAAGGAGAAAAGGACGAGTTCACTCAACCTATTCTCATAAGACATTTTCCCCAATCCAGGGAGCATCTTTGCTTATACTCTCCACACACGTTATGTGGTTTCCATATCCTTCCTGTAGTGAGGTGATCAAAATTTAGCAAATTACTCCAAGTGGTGTCTGGTCAGGGTCCAAAATAGCTGCAGCATTACCTCTTGGCTCTTAAAATGAATCCCGCGGAAGGCCAAAATACCGAATGCCTCCTTAACCACTGAGTCAAACTGCGTGGCAGCTTTGCGTGTCCTGTGGACTCGGACCCCAAGATCCCTCTGATCCTTCACACTGCCAAGACCGCCAAGACAAGATCCCATGGCTGGTTATGGTCCATATCGGTAGGGGTGGGGGGGGGGGGGCGGTTGTTGCTACAACTTGGCGGAGTATTCAAGGGCATTTTCAACCTCTCACTGCTGTGGGCAGAAGTTGCCACTTGCTTTAAAAAGGCAACAATGACTGTGGCCGGTAGCACTCACATCGACGGTGATGAAAAGCTTTGAAAGGTTGGTTATAACGGAACTGAACTCCCACCTCGGGACCTGGACCCATTGCAATTTGCCTATCGTCGCAATAGGTCAACGACAGACGCCATCTCCATGGCTCTGCACACGGCTTTTTCCCACCTGGACACTTACTTCAGGATGCTGTTCATCGACTACAGCTTCGCATTTAATACCATCATTCCCACAATCCTAATTGAGAACTTGCAAAACCTGAGCCTCTGTCCATCTCTCTGTAATTGAATCCTCGACTTCCTAACCGGAAGACCACCGTCTGTACGGATTGGTAATAACATGCCCCCTTTGCTGCTGATCAACACTGGAGTACCTCAGGATTATGCGCTTAGCCCACTGCTCTTCTGTCTGTATAGACATGACTGTGTGGCCAGGCATGGCTCAAACTCCATCTAGAAATCTGCTGATGATACACCCATTGATGATCGAATCTCAGGTGGTGACGCGGAGGCGTGCAGGAGTGAGATATGCTAGGTAGTGGAATGGTGCTGCAGCAACAACCTGGCATTCAACGTCAGTAAGACAAAAGAGCTGATTGTAGTCTTCAGGAAGAGGAAGACGAGGGAACACATACCAATCCTCACAGAGGGATCAGAAGTAGAGAGAACGAGCCGTTTAAGTTCCTGGGTGTCAAGATCTCTGGGGATCTAACCTGGTCCCAGCACATTGATGTCGTCATCAATACAGGTATGGAGCGGCTACTGTAAAGAACCGAAGGAAACTGCAGCGGATTGTAAATCTGCTCAGCTCCATCCTGGGCACTAGCCTACAAAGTATTCAAGACATCTTTAGGAAGCGGTGTCTGAGAAAGGCAGCGTCAATTATTAAAGACCTCCAACACCTAGAGTATGCCCTTTTATCTCTGTTACCATCAGGTATGAGATTCACAAGAGTGAAGGCACACACTCAGCATTTCAGCAACAGCTTTTTCCCCTCTGCTACCGGACTCCTAAATGAATGTTGAAGCTCTGGACACTATCACACTTTTTAATCTACAGTATTACTGGTTTGGCACATATTTTAATAATCTATGCATTGCACATAATAAATTTGCTTGTTTACTTATAATGTTTTTATCTATTAATTATTATCTATGCTAGATTGTGTATTGCATTGTACTGCTGCTGCAAAGTTAACAAATTTCACATGATGGTGATAATAATTCACTCAGAATTCTGATTCTGAGCAGGGGCTACGGCTTGCTCCAGTGTAACATGTAGCCCAGCGGAAGGAAGGAGCGCTTACATCATAATCATTTGGCCCATCTGCACAAAATTAATTCTTGACATTTTTCAGTGGATTAGTGGATAAGGAACCTAAAATATGAAAAGAGGTGCAGCTTGTGTTCAATGGGTGCAAATAATGGAACACAACAAGGAACCTAAAAATATCGGGGCTGCGTCACTGACAGCTTTATACAGCTGCTTTTTTCTCTGATCTCGCAAACTGGCAATAACATCGGGAAATCTAATCGTTAAAATATCTTGTATACAGTACATGTAAACATACGTTTAACATATTTAAACACTTTAACACATTGTGACGAATGCTGCAAATAAATGTTCAGCTTTGTCTTGTTTCATCCAAGCAGTGTACAAAAACAAAGTGAATTATTACACATCACAAGGCAGATTAATTTCAATCAGAAATTGTTGCAGTTAACCCGTTGTAGTTCAGCACATGCACAAATACGGAATACTCTACATGTTTGTGTAAGACAAAAATAGGACACGTTGTTATTAGATATTTCTTAATAGTTTGATTTTTTTTTCTTTTGCTCCAATACGAGTAAACATTCCAGGGATGATTTCTCTGTGGATGTGGACGGATGCGAAACACAATCTTGCTGAATCTGCCCAACATCTCCACGAATTAAACTCAGACACATCGCCCTGACCTGGAGAGACACTCTCTAGATTGGAAATGCAGAACAACAGACACAAAGCAGAAACATTGAGTGTAATACTTGAACATCAGAACGATCATGGGCTCTTCTGTTCAATAAGCAGAATGGTCTACACATTCAAAGCATGTCACTGTCCACGCTGATATTGTTGATGTTGCACGCTGATGAGTTTTAATCTAATTGTTTATGTTGTTATTGCTTCTCTGGATCTCAACTGCCTGAACTGAGATGATAATCTCACTGCCGGCCAAACTGCCGACGTCGTTATTGTTCTATGCCCACCGTTGACAATGATGATAATATTGTTGTCTCTGGAGCTTTAACACTGATCACAGTGGCATTTTAATAGTGCGTCCTGGTCATTCACTGAAAGACAACTCTATTTTACATTCCTTCATTTCCTTGAGTGTTTCTGCAGGCAGGTGATCGTGATTATCTGGATCAAAGGCTCCAAAAAAGCTGTACACTATAGCTCGATGTGATTGTGTAACTGACGACCCATGAGGAGAATTAGTCCAGATGCTGCTGTCTTGCAGCACAGCCGCTAATCTCAAACGCAGGATCAAGGCCTGTACCCGTAAATCAGCTTTTATCACAAATGTGCATCTGATGCGTCGTTGTCCTAATGCAAAATAGTCAAAATGCATCTGGTCTTGTTCCCATAGAGACAAGCTACTGCACACCAGATTGGAAATTATATGCTATGAACACTGTTAGGGATCACCTTAGTTTGGAAAGGTGTCCAGAAGAGACCCTATGAATTGTGCTGCTATTAAAAGAGAGAATGGGAGGCGTCCAGCACAATGAGAGAGAGAGAGAGAGAGAGAGAGAGAGAGAGAGAGAGAGAGAGAGAGAGAGAGAGAGAGAGAGAGAGAGAGAGAGAGAGAGAGAGAGAGAGAGAGAGAGAGAGACTCCTCGAAAGAATGATCTTCTTATGGTTCCTCCGCTGATTGGTTACCTTTCTCCGAGGTCACTTGCCTTTCTGTAGAGAGTCTACAGAAAGCGGTGGGCGGAGCTGGTTGAAGGACAGCTGTTGTCCAGCATGTGGAGGTACAAAGCAGATTCGCTGGGCCACAGACAGACACACAACGAGACACACAGTGCGAATTCTGACTGAGCTTTGTTGCACCCAATTGAAGGGGTGCGATCTAAACTACTGATAGACTTTGCAGGTGGAGACGTGTCTCCAGCCTATCTCCAGCTCGCTAACATGCCTGCTGCTGCTGAGGCCCTGCCCATGAGTTCCGAAGATTGTCCTGCAGGCACAGTAACAAGAAGCATGTCAAAAAAGGCTGCTGGCACTAATATCCGAAACTTTCTTACCGTCCCTATACCAGCAAGACTTGGAGGATAGTAAGTTTCAGGTGAGTATGGAGGGTAGAAAAGACTTGGCGTTATCGAGGGAAGATAACGAGGGAAGAATTCAGAGAGCAGCAAAATGAAGATCCGGACTTTAAAAGAGACAGCTCTCTTTGAGGAGAAAATTCAGAATGAGGCAGTGGGGTATTACACTAAAGATGGGATGTTAATGAGGAAGTGGAGACCTGCTACAGTGCCCGCGGATGAGGATTGGGCGATTGTACATCTGGTATTGTTTCCAAAGCTTTACAGGGCTGAACTATTAAACACACAAGATACCTTTAGGGGGACATTTTGCAATAAAGAATGCAGTACACAGGATTATGAAGGAATTTTACTGACCTAACATGAGGAAAGATATTGTCAATTACTGCAAAGGGTGCCACACGTGCCAGGTGGTGGGAAAATCTAATCAGTTCATCCCAAAAGCGCCACTTCGCCCAATACCTGTATTCGGTGTACCATTTTCCCGAGTCACAGTGGAGTGTGTGGGCCCGTTACCAAAGACTGCAGCAGGGTGTCAGTATGTGCTAACTGTTATGTCTGCTGCATCTAGGTTCCCGAAGGTTGTACCTCTCAGGAGCATCAAAGCAAAAGTTGTGGTAAAGGACCTCGTCAAGTGTTTCACACTGCTATCCACATTTCAGCAGGTAGTTTCTGAGCTGGGAGCTAAACAAATTGTGATATCTGCCTACGACCCGGAGTCTCAAGGGGCTTTGGAGCGGTTTCATTCAACTTTAAAAACCATTTTTCAGTGATGGACACTATTCAGGAATCACTGGGGTTTAGTCCATTTCAGACCTGTTTTCGGCCATAGGCCGAAGGGAACCCGACAGTGCGTGTCGGTGTGATAGATTATGCCCTGAAATTCCGCGGGAGACTTAGTAAGGTATGCGACCTTGCAAGGAAGAATTTACAAGACTCCCAATTCAAAATGAAGCATTGGTCTGATAAGAGAGCAGGAGAACAGATGTTCGAAGTTGGAGATAAGTTCCCGGTTTTGTTTCCCTTGGTGATCATCCTCCTCCATGCGAGATTCCAGGGACCCTACGAGGTGATTAAAAAGATTGACTCTTTGAGCTATGTTGTTAAAACTCCTGAAAGGAGAAAGACTGATCAGCTCGTTCACCTAAATATACTCAAACCATGTCATGACCCCCAGATAGTACCAGTTAGTACGGCCATGGAACTAGCCAAGGGGGTGAAATCTGATAACGAGGAGCAAGAGCGTTTGAACAAGTTAAATATAGTGTCAATCAGACCGGACAATTACATTATTTTGACCGACTATACTGATAAATTCCGTCATTTGGAAACTGCTCAGAGAACACAAGTGACAGAGCTAATTAACAGGTATAAGGATTTATTTCCCGATATTCCGAGACGGCGCACGAGTGCAGTTACAATTACACGAGTGCAATTACTGGAAAATCAATGCCATCACAAAGTCAGATGCTTATCCTATCCCAAGAGTAGATGATTGTATTGATAAAGTTGGAAACGCTAGGTACGTGACCAAGATTGACTTGTTGGAAGGATATTGGTGTGTTCCTTTGAATAAAAGGGCGAGAGAAATCTCAGCACTTGTCACACCTCCAGGGCTGTATGAAAATAATATTACCTGTCGGAATGAAAAATGCTCCTGGACCGTTTCAAAGGAAGATTGACTCGGTAATTAGAGGGACAGAAAACAAGGGGCTCACATCAATGATTTAGTGGTCTGGAGTGACATGTCGGAAGAGCAGATTGCGGCTGTGGAAATACTGTTCAAACGGCTGCCTGTGGCTAACAGTGATCCTCTCTATAAGTGCGTGTGGCGACGCTACTGTCACGAATCTGGGGTATGTAGTAGGTCAGCGGCAACTGGCCCCTATACAAGCTACGGTACAGGCTCATGCTGAGGTTCCCGTTCCGACTAACAAGAAAGCTCTCAGAAGGTTTTTAGGTATGGTGGGGTATCACCGAAAGTTCTGCAAAACGTTTACAGCTACCGCTCTCACCATTACAAAACTCCTGGGGAAGAGTGAGAGATTTGTATGGACTGACATTTGTCAGGCGGCGTATGAACGACTAAACACTGTACTGTGTTGTCATCCCGTACTCAGAGCACCTGACTTTTCAAAACCATTCTCGACAGCAACAGACTCTTGTGACGAAGCTGCTTGGGCAGTATTGTTACAAAAGGGTGCGGGTGACATTGAACACCCAGTGGCTTATTTCTCCAAGAAGTTTAATGTGCTCCAGCAAAACTATCAATTCTACTGGATTTACAACATTTCGAAGTTTGTATTTGTCCTGCCCAGAAGCCACTGATAGTTTACACAGATCATAACCCGTTGCTATTTCTGACTAATGTGAAAAATAAGAACCGAAGTTTGTTGAAATGGAGTCTGATATGGCAAGAATATGATCTAGAAATAAGACATGTCAAACGTACTGACAAAATTATAGCCGATTGTGTTATGGTCCGGTCCGGAGCCCGCGTTCCGGTTCTTGGTCCAGTCCGCGGATAACGGACTCCGGGTTTTGGGGCCGTCGATCCTCTCACCCTTGAACCCAATTAGTCACACCTGTGGATCATCTTGGCTAATTGGGGCACAAGGAGGCGCACCTGATGCCAATCGGCGGGAGGTGTATATTGGGGCTCTGGGATTGAGTGTTTGGGGGGTCGTCCTGCTTATCCTGTCTCCCCTGGTCGTCCTGATTACCCTGCTTACCCTGGTCGTCCTGATTACCCTGCTTACCCTGGTCGTCCTGATTACCCTGCTTACCCTGATCGTCCTGATTACCCTGCTTACCCTGGTCGTCCTGATTACCCTGCTTACTCTGGTCCTCCTGATTACCCTGCTTACCCTGGTCGTCCTGCTCACCCTGCTTACTCTGGTCCTCCTGATTACCCTGCTTACTCTGGTCCACCTGATTACCCTGCTTACCCTGGTCGTCCTGCTCACCCTGCTTACTCTGGTCCTCCTGATTACCCTGCTTACCCTGGTCCTCCTGATTACCCTGCTTACTCTGGTCCTCCTGATTACCCTGCTTTCTCTGGTCCTCCTGATTACCCTGCTTACCCTGGTCGTCCTGCTTATCCTGTCTCCCCTGGTCCTCCTGATTACCCTGCTTACCCTGGTCCTCCTGATTACCCTGCTTACCCTGGTCCTCCTGATTACCCTGCTTACCCTGGTCGTCCTGATTACCCTGCTTACCCTGGTCGTCCTGCTCACCCTGCTTACTCTGGTCCTCCTGATTACCCTGCTTACCCTGGTCCTCCTGCTCACCCTGCTTACTCTGGTCCTCCTGATTACCCTGCTTACTCTGGTCCTCCTGATTACCCTGCTTACTCTGGTCCTCCTGATTACCCTGCTTACCCTGGTCGTCCTGATTATCCTGTCTCCCCTGGTTGTCTAGATTACACTGCTTACCCTGGTCCTCCTGATTACCCTGCTTACCCTGGTCGTCCTGATTACCCTGCTTACCCTGGTCCTCCTGATTACCCTGCTTACCCTGGTCGTCCTGATTACCCTGCTTACCCTGGTCCTCCTGATTACCCTGCTTACCCTGGTCGTCCTGCTTATCCTGTCTCCCCTGGTCGTCCTGCTCACCCTGCTTACCCTGGTCGTCCTGCTTATCCTGTCTCCCCTGGTCCTCCTTTTCACCCTGCTTACCCTGGTCGACCTGCTTATCCTGTCTCCCCTGGTCCTCCTGATCACCCTGTGTACCCTGGTCCTCCTGATTACCCTGTGTACCCTGGTCCTCCTGATTACCCTGCTTACTCTGGTCCTCCTGATTGCCCTGCTTACTCTGGTCCTCCTGATTACCCTGCTTACCCTGGTCCTCCTGATTACCCTGCTTACCCTGGTCCTCCTGATTAGACTGTGTACCCCGGTCCTCCTGATTACCCTGCTTACTCTGGTCCTCCTGATTACCCTGCTTACTCTGGTCCTCCTGATTACCCTGCTTACTCTGGTCCTCCTGATTACCCTGCAAACTCTGGTCCTCCTGATTACCCTGCTTACCCTGGTCCTCCTGCTCACCCTGCTTACTCTGGTCGTCCTGATTACCCTGCTTACCCTGGTCGTCCTGATTATCCTGTCTCCCCTGGTTGTCTAGAATACACTGCTTACCCTGGTCCTCCTGATTACCCTGCTTACGCTGGTCGTCCTGATTACCCTGCTTTTCCTGGTCCTCCTGATTACCCTGCTTACCCTGGTCGTCCTGATTACCCTGCTTACCCTGGTCCTCCTGATTACCCTGCTTACCCTGGTCGTCCTGCTTATCCTGTCTCCCCTGGTCGTCCTGCTCACCCTGCTTACCCTGGTCGTCCTGCTTATCCTGTCTCCCCTGGTCCTCCTGATCACCCTGCTTACCCTGGTCGACCTGCTTATCCTGTCTCCCCTGGTCCTCCTGATCACCCTGTGTACCCTGGTCCTCCTGATTACCCTGTGTACCCTGGTCCTCCTGATTACCCTGCTTACTCTGGTCCTCCTGATTACCCTGCTTACTCTGGTCCTCCTGATTACCCTGCTTACCCTGGTCCTCCTGATTACCCTGTGTACCCTGGTCCTCCTGATTACCCTGCTTACTCTGGTCCTCCTGATTACCCTGCTTACTCTGGTCCTCCTGATTACCCTGCTTACCCTGGTCCTCCTGATTACCCTGCTTACCCTGGTCGTCCTGATTACCCTGCTTACCCGGGTCCTCCTGATTACCCTGCTTACTCTGGTCCTCCTGATTACCCTGCTTACTCTGGTCCTCCTGATTATCCTGCTTACCCTGGTCCTCCTGATTACCCTGCTTACTCTGGTCCTCCTGATTACCCTGCTTACCCTGGTCCTCCTGATTACCCTGCTTACTGTGGTCCTCCTGATTACCCTGCTTACCCTGGTCCTCCTGATTACCCTGTCTCCCCTGGTCGTCCTGCTTATCCTGTCTCCCCTGGTCGTCCTGATTACCCTGCTTACCCTGGTCCTCCTGATTACCCTGCTTACCCTGGTC
The DNA here is from genome assembly GCF_030144855.1 of Hypanus sabinus. Classification (NCBI taxonomy): domain Eukaryota; kingdom Metazoa; phylum Chordata; class Chondrichthyes; order Myliobatiformes; family Dasyatidae; genus Hypanus; species Hypanus sabinus. Next base: position 226,250 of record NW_026781292.1, read on the forward strand.
GACCTGCTTATCCTGTCTCCCCTGGTCGTCCTGATTACCCTGCTTACCCTGGTCCTCCTGATTACCCTGCTTACCCTGGTCCTCCTGATTACCCTGCTTACTGTGGTCCTCCTGATTACCCTGCTTACCCTGGTCCTCCTGATTACCCTGTCTCCCCTGGTCGTCCTGATTATCCTGTCTCCCCTGGTCGTCCTGATTACCCTGCTTACTCTGGTCCTCCTGATTACCCTGCTTACCCTGGTCCTCCTGATTACCCTGCTTACTCTGGTCCACCTGATTACCCTGCTTACCCTGGTCCTCCTGCTCACCCTGCTTACCCTGGTCCTCCTGATTACCCTGCTTACACTGGTCCTCCTGATTACCCTGCTTACTCTGGTCCTCCTGATTACCCTGCTTACTCTGGTCCTCCTGATTACCCTGCTTACCCTGGTCCTCCTGATTACCCTGCTTACCCTGGTCCTCCTGCTCACCCTGCTTACCCTGGTCCTCCTGATTACCCTGCTTACCCTGGTCCTCCTGATTACCCTGGTTACTCTGGTCCTCCTGATTACCCTGCTTACCCTGGTCCTCCTGTTTACCCTGCTCACTCTGGTCCTCCTGATTACCCTGCTTACCCTGGTCCTCCTGCTCACCCTGTCTCCCCTGGTCGTCCTGATTACCCTGCTTACACTGGTCCTCCTGATTACACTGCTTACCCTGGTCCTCCTGATTACCCTGCTTACTCTGGTCCTCCTGATTACCCTGCTTACTCTGGTCCTCCTGATTACCCTGCTTACCCTGGTCCTCCTGATTACCCTGCTTACTCTGGTCCTCCTGATCACCCTGCTTACCCTGGTCGTCCTGATTACCCTGCTTACCCTGGTCCTCCTGATTACCCTGCTTACCCTGGTCGTCCTGATTACCCTGCTTACACTGTTCCTCCTGATTACCCTGCTTACCCTGGTCCTCCTGATTACCCTGTCTCCCCTGGTCGTCCTGATTCCCCTGCTTACCCTGGTCCTCCTGATTACCCTGTCTCCCCTGGTCGTCCTGATTACCCTGCTTACTCTGGTCCTCCTGATTACCCTGCTTACTCTGGTCCTCCTGATTACCCTGCTTACTCTGGTCCTCCTGATTACCCTGCTTACCCTGGTCCTACTGATTACCCTGCTTACTCTGGTCCTCCTGATTACCCTGCTTACTCTGGTCGTCCTGATTACCCTGCTTACCCTGGTCGCACTGATTACCCTGCTTACTCTGGTCCTCCTGATTACCCTGCTTACTCTGGTCCTCCTGATTATCCTGCTTACCCTGGTCCTCCTGATTACCCTGCTTACCCTGGTCCTCCTGATTACCCTGCTTACTCTGGTCCTCCTGATTACCCTGCTTACCCGGGTCCTCCTGATTACCCTGCTTACTCTGGTCCTCCTGATTACCCTGCTTACCCTGGTCCTCCTGATTACCCTGCTTACCCTGGTCCTCCTGATTACCCTGCTTACCCGGGTCCTCCTGATTACCCTGCTTACTCTGGTCCTCCTGATTACCCTGCTTACCCTGGTCCTCCTGATTACCCTGCTTACTCTGGTCCTCCTGATTACCCTGCTTACTCTGGTCCTCCTGATTACCCTGCTTACCCTGGTCCTCCTGATTACCCTGCTTACTCTGGTCCTCCTGATTACCCTGCTTACCCTGGTCCTCCTGATTACCCTGCTTACTCTAGTCCTCCTGATTACCCTGTGTACCCTGGTCCTCCTGATTACCCTGCTTACTCTGGTCCTCCTGATTACCCTGCTTACTCTGGTCCTCCTGATTACCCTGCTTACCCTGGTCCTCCTGATTACCCTGCTTACCCTGGTCCTCCTGATCACACTGCTTACCCTGGTCCTCCTGATTACCCTGCTTACTCTGGTCGTCCTGATTACCCTGCTTACCCTGGTCCTCCTGATCACCCTGCTTACCCTGGTCCTCCTGCTTATCCTGTTCCTCCGGTTTGCCCTGGCTTGGAGTACCCGTCGTTAAACACGAATTCTTCGAGTAAGTCTGGCAGTCACCCTGGATCAAGTTTCCTTCCTGTCCCTCGCTGCCGACGGGTTGTGCCCCGCAACATACCCAGGTGCCCCGCGACCTGCCCAGACCCCTGTGTTCCTGCCTCGGAGGTCCCGGACCTGCCTAGGGGTTATGTGTCCCGCCCAAAGAACTCCAAGATCCTGCCTGAACTCCTAGATCCTGCCAGACCTCCAAGAATCTCTTCTGAACTCTGGTATCCTCTTTGCCGGAACTCCGGGATCCTCCTTGCTGGAACTCCGGGATCCTCCTTGCTGGAGCTCTGGGATCCTCCTTGCCGGAACTCCGGGATCCTCCTTGCCGGAACTCCGGGATCCTACTTGCCGGGAAACTGGTTTCCTCTTAGCCGGATCTCTGGGATCCTCTTTGCCGGGCATCCGGTATCGTCTTTACCGGATCTCTGGGATCCTCCTTGCTGGAACTCCGGGATCCTCCTTGCTGGAACTCCGGGATCCTCTTTGCCGGAACTCCTGGATCCTCCTTGCCGGAACTCCGGGATCCTCCTTGCTGGAACTCCGGGATCCTCCTTGCTGGAACTCCGGGATCCTCCTTGCCGGAACTCCGGGATCCTCCTTGCCGGAACTCCGGGTTCCTCCTTGCCGGAACTCCGGGATCCTCCTTGCCGGATCTCTATGATCCTCCTGCCTGAACTCGGGGGATCCTCCTGCATGAACTCTAAGGCTCGCTCGGAATCCCAACAATCACGTTGACGCCACGTCCCTCACGCACAACACGGTTTTGACTATCGTTCAGTTGTTCCCGTCCTGCCAGTAGTGCAGTAGTAGCCTCCGTCCTGCACTTGGGTCCTTCCTCCTGTCCCCTGAAGACAGATTGTTTATCTAGATGTTAAATTCGACATTACACCTGTTAAAATATTTTATCTGATGATTACTTATGCATTGTTTCAAACGCTGAAATATAAATTTATCCACAATATTTCCATCGTAAAAAATTCTTAAAAGGAAGGGGGTGTAACGGGGTCCGGAACAGGACTTACGAACTGTGCTGCTATTAAGAGAGAGAAAGACAGGCGTCCAACTCAATGAGAGAGAGAGAGGCAGAAACTTCTCGAAAGATTGATGTTTCTCTGCCAGCTTTTTAAACTTTTTCCCGAGGTCAGTTGCCTGCTTGTTGATGTTCCTGCAGAGAGAGCAGGGCGGAGCAGGTTGATGGACAGTTGGTATCCAACATGGAGAGATAAAAGCCAGGTCCGCTATTACACTGAGAGACACACTACGAGACACACGCAGTGTCGGACACTGAACGAGCTTTGTTGTACCCACAGGAAGGTGGTGTTTTGAGGGGAACAGATCTGAGCACAACACTCCAGGTGGGGAGAGACCAGTGTCCTGTATAGCTGCAACATTACCTCGCGGCTCCTAATCTACATCCCACGACTGATGAAGGCCAATGCACCGTATGCCTTCTAAACCACAGTCAACCTGCGTAACAACATTAAATGTTCTATTGTCCTACTAGTGCTATTTTCTGCCATCATATTTGAAAACTAACATATTAGCAGTAATATAAAGGCAAATCCAATATATATATATTAGTTTATAATAATGCCAGACTCCAGAGTGATTTTCATTTCTGCCTGTTCGTGAACCCGGTCACGGGGTACTTGGGAAATTCAACCCACAGAATAGTGAAGTGGTTCATTTTGGTATTTGAAATATGATGGCAGAAAATAGCATTAATGGGAAGACTCAAGTTAGTGCGGAGGATCAGACGGATCCTGGGGTCCGGGAAAATAGGACATTCAATGCTGTTACGCAGGTTGACTCTGTGGTTAAGGGGGCATACGGTGCATTCGCCATCAATCGTGGAATGGAGATAAGGAGCCGAGTGGTAATGTTGCAGCTATACGGGACCCTGGTCTCTCCCCACTTGGAGTACTGTGCTCAGATCTGTTCCCTTCACTACAAGTACGTGGAAACATAAAGAGGGTACAAAGGAGATTTAAAAGGAGGTTGCCTGGATTGGGCAGCATGCCTTATGAGAATAGGTTGAGTGAAATCGGCCCTTTCTCCTTGGAGCGACAGAGGGTGAGAGGTGACCTGATAAAGGTTACAAGATAATGAGAGGCATTGATCGTGTGGATAATTAGAGGCTTTTTCATGAAGTGGCTAGAACGAGAGGGCACAGTTTTAAGGTGCTAGGGAGTAGGTATAGAGGAGATGTCAGGGGTACTTTTTTAATGCAAAGAATGGTGAGTGTGTGGAATTTGCTGCCGTGGCAGTGTCGGAGACAGAAACGACAGAGTCGTTTTCGGGATTCCTGGATGGACACATGGAGCGTAGAAAAATAGAGGCTGTGGGTAAGTCTAGGTAGGTCTAAGGTAAGGACATGTTCTGCACAGCCTTCTGGTCCGATGGGCCTTTATTGTGCTGTAGGTTTTCTATGTTTCTATGAGAGCACATCCCAGTCAAATTCCGGCACTTCAGTACTTCCTCTACTGTCGTGATGAGGCCACAATCGTGTTGGGGTGTAACACATAACATTCCGTCTGGGCACCCTTCAACTTGATGGCTTGAACATCGACTTACCGAAATTCTGATAGTGAAGTTCCACACTCCCCCACGCTCTGTCACATTTACTATTCTCGCTTCCCTCTCTCAAGTTATCTCCCTATCGGCCACTCGTCTCCCTTTAGTGCTACACCCCATGTCTTTCTTCCATTTTTATTCACTTTCCTGTCATATGTTTGCGTCTCTAGCCCATTGTCTGTTTCACCATTCGCCTTCCCAGCTCTTTACTTCATTCCCCCAACATCTTGGTTTCATCTACTACCTACAACCTGTTTAGTGTGTGTTGATGAGGACACGTTGGAGTAGAGTTAGCGCATCTGGCCTTCCTAACTGTTTCGACATTAAACTATGGCTGAGCAAATATCCCTCTCAATCAATTTTCGTGCCTGCTCCCTGTAATGAGCTAATGAGCAATCTATAAAGCTCTATTGTAAATATATTTAATGACCTGGCTTCCAAAATCGGCTGTTGTAATAAAGTCCAGTGATTCACTACCCTGTACATACAACAAAAATCCTCCCCGTCTCTGTTCAAATGGTTGTCTGTCCGGTCTAAGCCTTTGACGTCTGGTCTTGGACTCAACCACAAGAGGAAACATACAGTCTATCCGGACCTTTCAATCAATATTCAATACTTTTACAGGAGATTCCAGCCCATTCTTCCAGATCCCAGTGAGTACAGGCCCAGAGGCAGAGGACGCTTCTCGTATGTTAACACTTTAATTCCGGGATTTATTCTTCGGAACCTCCTATGGACCATTTGCAACGAAGGCGTATTTGTTCTTTCCTGAGGTCCAAAACTGCTCACAATATTCCTAGTGAACCGGATCATTGCCAGATAAATCCTCAGCATTGCATACTTGATCTCAGATTCGATTCATCTTAAAGTAAATGAGAAGATTGTATTTGCCTTCCTTAACAGTGACATTGGGAATCCCGCACGAGGAACCACTATTTGCTCTCCATTCATAGTCGGTGTCTTTATTCATTCTAATAACATCCTGACTCTACACCTCCCAACAATATTTTCTCTCTGCCACTTCTTTGCCGATTACCCAATCTATCTAATCATTTTACAATGCTTAACCTGTTCCACTACCTGTCTTCATGCCATCGGCCTACTTGGTGACAAGGTCATCGTTTCCTTGACAGATTATGTGAAAAATGTGATCTAGTATGGAAAGGTGTTGTGACATTTGCACTTTGCAGTCCATAAGACCATATGAGCAAACGGCACAGGAGCAGAATTTGGCCGCTTGGACCATCGAGTCTGTTTCACCATTCGATGATGGCTGATCCTTTGTCCCCGCCCACAGCACCGTTCCAGACCTTCTCTCCGCAACGTTTCACTCCGGATTCAATCAGAAACCTCTCAAGCTCTGGCGTAAATGCACTAAACGTCCTGGCGTCCACAGATGCCTGTGTGATACATGATAGTAGAAGTACACGAGGTGCATTGCAATCCTACACCATATTCCTCTGTTTCTGGCTGTCTGTTGGCCTATTTGTTTATCTCACTGTCAGACTCTTCTCTCTCTCTCTCTCTCTCTCTCTCTCTCTCTCTCTCTCTCTCTCTCTCTCTCTCTCTCTCTCTCTCATAAGTAACTTTGTACTTGACGCTTGTCATTCTTTCATTCAGTTCCAGACATCAAGTATCTGTTCATCTCACAATTTAGTGTGCTATTTTTAAAATTATGATTTACTCGTTTACACATTCAAACATTACTTCTCAATTTTTATTTGACCGCTAGCAGATTTGAGATGCACCTAAAAAGATCTTACATCAGTAACATGACAAAATGCTGGAGAATTTAAGCAGAGTATTGCCGGCACTTTGTGCATGTGCTTGGCTTTCCAGAATCTGCAGATTTTCCAATATTTGTAAATCACCAACGTGGTCATCTGACCTTGCTCTGTCTATTATCTCTCTGTCCATATACGTGTTTCTCTGTGTGTGTGTGTGTGTGTGTGTGTGTGTGTGTGTGAGCGCGCGCGCGTGTGTGTGTGTGTGTGTGTGCGTGCGTGTGTGTCTGTGTGTGTGTGTGTGTGTGTGTGTGTGTGTGTGTGTGTGTGTGTGTGTGTGTGTGTGTGTGTGTGTGTGTGTGTGTTGTCGTATGTGTGAGCTTGTATGTGGCCTGGAGGGAGTTGAAGGACTGAAGGACACCTCAAAATGAATAACCACACGGACCGTCGTTGAGGGTCGGTTGTTGTCGGTAAACTCCGCTTGCACATCATTAATTATCTATCAGGAAACGTAAAAACTGGCTATTCGCTGACAAAACTCATTCTTTGTAATTAGTGCAAAGACATTATATTCACCAGGTCAGTAATGTTCTGGTAATGCCCGAAATTTTTTATCGACTTGTCTTCAATTGGTCCGATATATGCGTGAGACAACGGTATTGAATTAAAGTGCGTGTACTACACTGTACAAATAAAGTTATTCAGGGATATAACCGTATCTCTGCAGACGTATCCTCTGTATAAATTGGGAGGTTTGAATGCATCAGATAGGAGGGTATGCTGGAGCTGTGAATTCAGGATCAACAAAGGTGTGAACTCGGCAGCAACAGACGTCATACAATCTCCCTGAAATGGGGAATATAGTCATCTTGAGAATAAGAGAAGTTTACTATCCTTTTATTTCAGCGTTTGGAATTCCCGGTATGGCACAATGCAAGCTACCATTAGTGGGAATTGAAGTTTAATTCCAATGTTCTGACAGTTTCTGTAGATATTTTCCACTGCCAAATGTCCAGTCCCAGTATTCGGCATTTCAGGACTGGAATGAAAAGATTGGGACTGTGGATTCTGGAATCTGGATCTGAAAACGAACCGCTGCAGTTGCTCAGCGGATAGACCAACATCAGCGGGATTCAAAGGTTCCAGCTGATTATCATTGATAATGTGATGTTAAGGTTTCTGTTATTTGGTCTTGTAGCAGTTGCACTCCATTTACACACACTGTGTTTACGAATTGATTGTCTCCATTTGTATGTGAGCGGTTAACTGAATTGGGTGTAACAGTCAGACTATCGGCTGGTAGTAACATTTCAGCAAATGTGAGGATTCTCCTGATGAGACTTAGGAGTACTGTGTGCACTTTTGGTCTCCGTATCGTGAGGTGTCTCATGTTTCAGCATGGAACTTGTGGATTTTTAATGAGTCTGTGCGCTATGACTGAATGTGATACAGTTGATGGACAACACAATAATATCAATGTTCGGCCATGGTTGTGCTAATACCTACTGTGACCTGTATTCTACATCTGGCACTGCTACGGAAATATGACTACGGCCACAAGCATGATTCTGAACAATGAAATCCTCTGCCCTACTTCCCTGTGATGGATTCAGTGGGAGGCGTCATGTCTCTTCCTGAGGTTGTGTCAGGTTGCGCTTTATCGAATGGAATCAGTCAATGTTCTGTTGTATTGTTACTGAGGGAGAAAATGCTGGGGCAGGAAGCAAACATAGGGATTGCTGAAAGCACAAAGCCTCAGCTTGTATGGAAAGAGAAGCGAGTTAACACTATTGTTAGGGAACTCTCTGAAAACAGTTCTGAAAGGAGTCACTTTAAATGTTTCATCTCATATTCGTTTAGTCTGAATAAGTGTTTCCAGCATTTTTTGTTCTGTCCTTCGACTGTTCTGTGGCTGACATGAAAGTTGATGATTCCCCAATGGAAGAACCCCATCATCAGTATCCGCGTCTATTCCTTTCATTCATACGAGACGCTTAGGTTGTCGGTGAAAAATGATCCAATGCTAACCGAGGAATCTTTAGCTTTCCGCTACCACTTCATGTTCCACCATCAGTAGGGAATAGTAATTGAGATCATATTGGCTCTATTTAACTGTGGAAACTCCATGCATGTTTCAGGCGCCTCTGCGCCCTCTCTCGATACTTTAACCGCTAAATGCAGCAATAATGTGGAAATATTACAGGATCCCCTCAAACCACAGCATTGGATTCTGCTCAGTTTTTTTTTTCGAAGCTTGCTGTTCCCTGTCTCTGTTCCAGCGAAATTTGTGGCGATTGTGATCCTGTCCCGGGGAAACTGTGGGCTCTCCAAATGTGTCACCGGCTAGCTGGTGGGATTGGCCGTGGCCGATCTCCTGGTCGTTCTCTCTGATCCGCTGCTGAGGGTGACTGCTGTGTTTTGTTTTCGCCGATCATTGCTACTCATCACTCCCGTGTGCAGACTCAATATTTTGGTTCATATTTGCGAGCACTGCGAACTCCGCCTGGCTGACTGTCGCTTTCATCGTCGATCGGTTTGTGGCTATTTGCTGTGAGAAGCTGAAAAGTAAATATTGCACCGATAGAACGGCGGCTGTGGTTATCGAGACAGTGAGTGTACTGGCCTGTTTGCAGTGTGTCCCCTGGAGCTTTACGATGAAGCATGATCTGACAATTCATGGTGTTCACTGGTATTGTACTCACAGACCGAGCTTCCGTACTTCTCCCTCATGGGTGGCATTTGACATGTATCACCGCATTTTAACCCCTTGTGTCCGATTTTTTTCTGATTTTGCTGTTACATATTCTGACTGCCAGGAAGATTTTAGCAGCCAGTCGAACCCGCAAGGGGCTCCGGGGTCTAAAGAGTGGAGACAATGACAAGGACAGGGATATGGAAACCCGACGCAAATCCATCGCTTTGCTGTTTAGCATAACCAGTAGTTTCATATTGCTGTGTGTAACGAAGGTTGTATTTTATATCTATCAACGGATTTCAATAAGTTCTGGTTATTCTGTCACGGATCCCCATTACATCACAGAAGAGACAGCAGGAATGTTGCAGGTTATCAGTCCCTGCACCAACACGTGTATTTATGCCCTGACACAGAGCAAATTCCGCGGGGAGCTAAAGACAGCGGTGAAATACCATCTGAAACGGATTTTGAATCTCGGTAAATGTTAGAAATAAATGCTGTAAATTATTTCAGTTCAGCTGGTTTCTGGCTTCCTTTTCTATTCCCCCACTTGTGGGTCAATGGAAACAATGTGATGAACAAAACAAGCGCTGTACAATCTGTAGTTACTCGAAATACAGAACAGCACACGCAATTTAGCATCCTGATGAATGGCATCGGCCAGAAATGTCGACTGTTTCCTTTTGTCCACGGTAGATGTCTGGTCTGCTGAATTCTTTCAGCATTTTATGTGTGTTCTCTTCCAACAACAGAGCAGTTTGATGCAGCTGATCAAGACGGAATCATTGCTTTGTGCATCTTGCCTGCCGCTCTGATTAAACTGAAGCTTGAAGCAAACATATTCCTTCCTCCCGTTTGTTATAAAAATATCAGCCTCAACTTTGAGTATATTTTCGCCTGTGGAAATCAGTGCAACTCCCACATGACACGTCCTTCCCTTCACACTCTTTTTCTCCTCCTTCTCCAACTGTGGGTTATCATTCTGTCTCCCTTGAATTATCTTCCAGTAACAAAACTATCCCTGTTAGACAAACGAGGACAAAGTGTCATTACCTTTGCTAGTGTCTGTGAGCGAACAGAGTAATCACTTCCTCCAGTGTAAGAATTCCCTGCAGCCAGTTTAACTCGGACAATTTCTGCAATATTTAGGCAAAAAAAAAAAATCTGTCTCTAATACAAAACAAAGAACCATATAACCATATCACAATTACAGAACGGAAACAGGCCATCTCGGCCCTTCTAGTCCGTGCTGAACGCTTACTCTCACCTAGTCCCGCTGACCTGCACTCAGCCCACAAACCTGTCCTGTCCGTATACCTATCCATTTTTTAAAATGACAAAATGGAACCTGCCTCTACCACTTCTACTAGAAGCTCGTTCCACACAGCTACAACTCTCGGAGTAAAGAAGTTCCCCCTGGTGTTATCCCTAAACTTTTGCCCCTTAACTCTCAACTCTTGTCCTCTTGCTTGAATCTCCCCTACTCTGACTGGAAAAAAGACTATCCACGTCAAATCTATCTAACCCCCTCATAATTTTAAATACCTCTATCAAGTCACCTCAACCTTCTACGCTCTAAAGAATAAAGACCTAACTTGTTCAACCTTTCTCCGTAACATAGGTGCTGAAACACAGACAACATTCTAGAAAATCTCCTCTATATACTCTCTATTTTGTTGACATCTTTCCTATAATTTGTTTGACCAGAACTGTACAGAATACTCCAAATCTGGCCTCACCAAAGCCTTGTACAATTTTAACATTATATCCCAACTCCTATACTCAGTGCTCCGATTTATAAAGTACAGCATGCCAAAATAATTCTTCAACAGCCTATCCACATAAGATTCCACCTTCAGGGAACTATGCAACATTATTACAAGATCATTCTGTTCTACTGCATTCTTCAATGCCCTACCATTTACCCTGTATGTCCAATTTTGATTAGACCTTGGAAAAAGTAGCACCTCACACTTATCAGCATTAAGCTCCGTCTGCCGTCGTTCAGCACACTTTTCTAACTGGCCTTTATCTCCCTGCAAGCTTTGAAAACCTATTTCATTATCCACAACGCATCATCTGCAAAATTACTAATCCAATTTACCACCCCATCATCAAGATCATTAATGTATATCACAAACAACATTGGACCCAGTGCAGATCCCTGAGGCACACCACTAGTCACTGGCTTCCAACCTGACAAATAGTTATCCACACTACTCTCTGGTATCTCCCATCCAGCCACTTTTGAATGCACTTCACTACTTCAATATTAATACCTAACGATTGAACTATCCTAAATAAACTTCCGTGTGGTACTTTTCAAAGGCTTTACTGAAGTCCATATAGACAACATCCACTACTTTACCCTCGTCAACCTTCCTAGTAACCTCTTCAAAAAATCTATAAAATATGTCAACCATGACCTCCCACTCAAAAATCCATGTTGACTACTCCTGATCAGTCCCTGTCTATCCAGATAATTATATCTGCTCACAAATGTTGTGCCGAACTTATCCCTACCTTAGAAATGATCAGGCTTACCTGTTGCCCTCTATGTTACTAAGCTCCATGTCCCTATATAATAGCCTCTTAAAAGCCCCTATTGTATCCGCCTCCACCACCGTTGCCGGCAGCCCATTCCACGCACTCACCATTCATTGAGTAAAAAACTTGCCCCTGACATCTCCTCTGTACCTACTCCCCAGCACCTTAAAGCTGTGTCTTCTTGTGGAAACCATTTCATCCCTGGGGGATAAAAAGCCTCTGATCAATGCCTCTCATCATGTTATACACCTCTATTAGGTCACCTCTCATCCTCCTTCGTCCCAAGGAGAAAAGTCCGAGTTCACTCAACCTATTCTCATAAGGCACGCTCCCCAATTGAGGCAACATGCTTGTAAATCTCCTCTTCACCCTTTCTATAACGTCCACATCCTTCCTGTAGTGAGGCGACCAGAACTGAGCACAGTACGCTAAGTGGGGACTGACCATGGTCCTATAGAGCTGCAACATTACCTCTCGGCTCCTAAATTGAATTCCACGATTGATGAACCTACTTAACCTACTTAACCAGACAGTCAACATGTGCCGCTGCTTTGAGCATCCGATGGAAGCGGGCTGCAAGATCCCGTCATCCTCCACACTGTCAACATTCTTACCATTAACACTATATTCTGCCATCAAATTTGACCAACCAAAGTAAACAACTTCACACTTATCTTGGCTGAAATCCATCTGCCATTTTTCAGCCCAGTTTATTATCCTAACAATATCCCCCTGTAATCTCCGACAGCCCTCCACACACTGCACAACAGCTCTCACATTTGTGTCATCAGAAAACTTACTAACCCATCCCTCCTCTTCCTCATCCAGGTCATTTATAAAAAAAATCACGAAGGGTCCCAGAACACACCCTTGAGGCACGCCTGGTGACTGACCTCCATGCAGAATATGACCAGTCTGCAACCACTCTTTGCCTTGGGCGGGCAAGCCAGTTCTGGATCCACAAAGCAACATCCCCTTTGATCCCATGCCTCCTTACTTTCTCATTAAGCCTTGCATGGGTTACCTTATCAAATGATTTGCTGAAATCCATATACACTACATCTACTGCTCTTCTTTCATCATTGTGTTTAGTCACATCCTCAAAAAATACAATCGGAATCGTAAGGACAGCTCGCAACCCTCCAATCCTCGGGAACCTCTCCCGTCCCCATTGATAATGCAGAGATCATCGCCAGTAGTTCAGCAATCTCCTCCCACGCCTCCCACAGTAGCCTGGGGTACATCTCCTCCGGTCCCGGCGTCTTATCCAACTTGATGTCTTCTAAAAGCTACATCAAATCCTCTTTCTCAATATCTACCTGAACAAGCTTTTCAGTCTACAGCAAGTCATCACGACAATCACTGAGGTCATTTTTCCATAGTGACTACTGAAGTAAAGTATTTATTAAGTACCTCTGTAATTTCCTCCGGTTCCATACACACTTTCTCACTGTCAAACTTGATAGTTCCTATTCATTCACGTCTTATCCTCTTGCTCTTCACATACGTAGAATGACTTGGAGATTTCCTTAAAACTGCCCGCCAAGGCCTTCTCGTGGCCCCTTCCGGCTCTCCTAATTTCCTTCTTAAGCTCCTTCCTGGTATGATCTTCTAGATCTCTAAGATCACCTAGCTCTCTGAACTTTTGTCAGATGTCTTTGCTTCTTGACTAGATACATTACACCGCGGTTCCTGTACCCTACTATAACTTCCCTGTCTAACTGGAACATACCTATACAGAGCTCTTCACAAACAACCACTGAATAGTTGCCACATTTCTTCGATACTTTTATCTGAGAAAATCAGTTTTCAATCTAAGCATCCAATTTCCTGCCTGATAGCCTCATAATTCCTCTTACTCCAATTAAACTCTTTTCTAACTTGTCTGTTCCTATCTCTCTCCAATACTACTGTAAAAGTGATAGAATTATGATCACTATCTCCAAAATGCTCTCACATTGATAGATCTGACACCTAACCAGGTTCATATCCAATATCAAATCAAGTACAGCCTCTCCTCTTGGAGGCTTATCTGCATACTGTGTCAGGAAACCTTCCTGAACACACCGAACAAACTCCACCCCATTGAAAAACCTCGCTCTCGGTAGATGGCAACCGATATTACTACACCTTTCCAGGATCTGTTTCTCTATCTGCTACTCGATATCCCTGTTACTATTAGGCGTCCTATACATATAAAACACCCAGTAAAGATATTGACCAATTGACCACTTCCTACACTCCAACCACAGATACTCCGTAGGCAATCCCTCCATGACGTCGACCTTTTCTGCAGCCGTGACGCTACCTCTGATCAACTGTGCCATGCCCCTGTTGCTTCCCACCCTGTATTTTACGAAACATCTAAAACTCGGCACTTGAAGTAACCAATCCTGTCCCAGAGCCATCCAAGTCTCTGTAATGGCGGTCAGATCATATCCTCAAGTACTGATCTGCTCTGGAAGCTCATCCGCTTTGTACACAACACTCCTTGAATTAAAATAGACGCATCTGAAGCCGTCGGTCTGAGCGCGTCCCTTCTCTATCAACTGCCTACCTCCCTCTTGCACTGCCTGCAAGCTTTCTCTATTTCTGAGCTAACCTCCTCTTCCCCAGTCTCTTCAGTTCGGTTCCCACCCCCAGCAATTCTGGTTTAAACTCTCCCCAGTAGCCTTAGCATACGTTACCGCCAGGATATTGGTACCCCTGGGATTCAAGTGCAACCAGTCATTTTTGTACAGGTCACACCTGCCCCAAAAGAGGTCCCTATGATCCAGAAATCTGAATCCTTGACCCCTGCTCCAATCCCTCAGCTACACATTTATTCTCCACCATTTGAGTTTCTTTCTTGCGTCTACAGCATCGCCTGTTTTACCCTATAACTATAGAGTCCCCTATCACTACTGCCTTCTTCTTCCGTTACCCACCCTTCTGGGCCACAGGGCCAGAATCTGTGCAGGGGCATGGCCACTGCTGCTTCCACTAGGTAGGCTGCACCCACCTCCAACAGTACTCAAACAGGAGTACTTATTGTCAAGGGGTGCAGCCACAGCGTTAGTCTCTAGTACCTGACTCTTCCCCTTCCCCCTCCTAACTGTAACCCAATGGTCAGTCTCCCAAGGCCCCGATGTGACCACCTCCTCTCTATCACCTCCTCGCCCTCCCTGACTAGACGAAAGTCATCGATGTGCATCTCCAGCTGCCTACCTCGGTCCTTCAGGAGCTGCAGCTCGACTCACCTGGTGCAGATATGGCCTTCCGGGAGGCTGGGAGACACTGACATCTGACACTGAGCACAGAAAACTGGCCTCACACACATGCTTCCTACCTCGCCTCGTCCCGTTACCGGCTAAGCCCATTGAGCCAAAGCCCTACTATTCTGCTTCCTCTCGCCCGACGCTGCCCGCTGGATATGGCTGCCTTCATTTAAAACCTTTCATGCTTTACTGGTTGACGTCACGCGCATGCGCAGTTTCTCCTCGCTTTAACTCCCTTCGCTCCGAAAAATCAACAGTTCACTCGCAGCGTTTTTTCTCCGAATTTAAAACCGTTGTGGATTCCTTTCCTTTTTAAAACTTGAGATTATCTCGCAGATTTCCATAAGCACAGTCGTCTGACAGGGCATGCAATGCTGTGACGATGTCATTTATGTTTTTTTTCCTGATGTGTCACAAGGGTCTGTTCTAGGGCATTTGTTGCTTGAACGTTCTGTGAATGATTCGGATGCGAATGTGCAAGAGATAATTACTTTCAAGCTGATACTGAAATAGGTTGTGTTGCATATCGTGTAGATGGTCATGAACAATTACAAGGGGACCATCTAGGAAAGTATGCTGTGGGTTGGCAAATGGCCTTGAATTCGGATAAATGTAAAGCATTTAATTTTGCTAAATCAAACCGGTGTAGGATGTATACCGGGAAGACTGGAGTCCTGGGTAGAGTTATGGTTCAGAGGGTCCGAAGAGTATGTGTATAGTTCACGACAGCAGCGTCACAGGTTGATAGAGAGATGAATAAATTGTTTGCCCCAACAATTTCATCAGTCAGGGAAATAATGTGTATAGGTATGAGGAAGTGTTGCAATTATACGACACGTGCACGGTGGCCCTTGGCGTATTCTGCATAGTTTTGTCATTCTGTTATTTAAACGATGGCAATAAATCATAAACGGATCCAGAAACGATTTAGAGGATGTTGCTCAACCTGGGGATCTGAATTGTAAGAATATTACATATTTCCTGGAACATAGAAGATTGATGGATGATCTGATGCAGGTGTGTAAGATAATGGGTGCCATACATAATGTGAAAGCATGGTTGGTTACCCAGGAAGATTATAAAGCCCCAAAAATTTAAAAGCTGCTATGTTAGTAGTTTAATAAGTCTTCATACCCCATTCAATACTCAGTACTTAGCTCAATCAGCAGTTATCCCAGTAGTTATTTTAGATAATTCTTTATTTGCTTTCTACTACCCGATAAAGGAAGAGATCCTCCATATCGCCAGACAATATTATTTAGTTGGGGTTCGGTACTCGATAGCAATTCTGAGGTCTTGCCAGAGATATTTGGTTGGGTTAAGGTCCGGAGTCTGGCTGGGCCATTCAATTGCATACATTTTCTTCATTTGAAGCCTCTCCATGTTTGCTCTGGCAGTGTGCTTTGGGTTGTTCTCCTGCTGAAGACAAACTTCCTCCCGACGTAAGCTTTCTAGCAGGATTTTATTCACGACATCTCTGTGTTTAGCAGCATTCATTTTCCGATCAATCCTGACTAGATGCCCTTTACCCGCAGGTAAAAAGTATTTCATTTCTGGTTAATGCCTCCGTCATACATTACAGTTGGAATGTTATTATCTGGATTGATGTGCAGCGTTAGATTTGTTCTACATATTCCATTCAGTGTTAGAAGAAGTTCCTCTGTAATCTCATCCGAACACCACCAATTATTCCACATCTTTACATTATCTTCTCAGTGACGCTTTACAGTCAGTATATGTTGTCCCAGTGGTTCTTCCCGGCGATTATTCAATAGAACCCTATCTGCTGATGGTCAGAGAGCATGAGATTGTGGAGCCACGAAATTGTCTCCTGTTGCAGCAATTACTCTGCAACGTACTCAGATTTACTGCATTTGTCACCGTAGATACCAGTGACAAGTTCAATTCTTCTTTGTTGATGAAGTTTAGACGCGTGTGGTGACCCATGTAGTGTGTCTCCAGATTCAGATCTTTTCACCTTGTTTCTCAGGGAACTGCACTGAGCTCCGACGTATGTTCAGTACCTTTCAGATGGTGTTGTACTCTTCCTCATATTTGCCCTTTCCATTATCATTTCCCTGACTTGTCTGGAATGTTCACCATATTCCTGGACTCTCGGGAGAGAGGGGTATTGTGTCTCCAGCATTCATTGAAAATAGGTGATCTTTCAAATTCCTACATCAACACATTAAGTAAATTGGTAAGGTAATACAGTATGTTGCACCTAGCTAAATATGACGTAGTAATTACATGAGAGATGTATACCTTTTCATCCTCACAATTTTGGATCATTATTTCATGAGTTGTTAACACGCTTTGACATTATTCTTTTGAATTCACACGATGGACAATATTTTATAGCTCAGCCCAAAATATCCACATTCAATATGTCTTTTGAACTAAGAAAATGAGATGGTAAAATATAAAAATAGTTGTCAGGGCTGAATACTTTTCAAGACATTGCACCTACATGTAAAGCAACTTTGGAAAATCAGAGTTAATTCAGATTGAAGTAGTGAGGGTTTACTGTCACCATATACGTGTCGGAGGGAGTCCACGGAACCCCGAATGTCAAGCGGTATTGAGGGATTGACCGAAATAATAGGACATATCTGGAAAAAAAGAACAGGAGGAAATGTTGAGGACATTCAATGGCATCAAGAGGGTATAGAGAGCTTGAAAGACGAAATCAGCAGGGCAACATAGGTCACAAATTACCAGTGGCAACAATGATTAGAGGAATGATGAATAATTACAAAGAAATAAATGCGTTCACAGGTATTTTGTGTTTATGAAAAACAACAAGGACAATCTGGAATAATCACGGCCTGTTAACAGCCAAAGTGGCAATCTATGTATGGGGCCAGAGGAGGTGGGCACGGTCTGAAGTGAATAGTTCTCAAGTATGTTAACCGGAAATAATAGATTTGTTGCTGGGGCTTTCAGTTTGTGCAATGAAATTCCAGATCACGTTATCTCTAAGATTATAAGGATATGCTAAAATGTCCTGGCAAAGATACATGTGGATAAATCACAGGGCTTGAGGAAATGTATCTCAGGATGTTATGAGAGGCAGCAAAGGTGATTGCAAAGGCCAGAATATACTTAATCTGTCATTAGTGATGAAGAATTTATTGCTAATACCTCTTTCAAAATATATTATGCGGAGTTAATAAAGAGATAGCACACCACGAATTGTGGGGCTCAGGGAGTACCAGGAAAAATGCATAGAAAATACGACATAGAAGCATAATCAGTCTCTTTGTCACTTCGAGACTTCTTCACCATTTTATCCTGGCTTTTATATTAACCCATTCATCTGCCTTCTCTACATAACCTATCAAACATTTACTAATCAAGAATATATCAACCTATCAACCAGAGCTCTGTGTGGCAATGAGTTCCGCACATTCAACACCTACTTGCTAAAGTAATTCTCGGTTAGAAATGTACACATGTCTATTCATAGAATACGCCATCTGGTCCCAGAATCTCCATTATAGGAATCGTTCTCCCCATCTCGAGGACAAATCGGTTTTTCGATATTCCAAGGTTACTATTAGATCCCCCCAACTCTTCTGAACTGCATTGAGTCCATTCTTATGAACCTCCACTGGGCCCTCTCCAATGTCACCGCAACCTTTCGTAGATAATAACACCATACTTATTCAAAATATTTCATGTGTTGTAACGCGTTAGCTTTACATCTTTGCATTTTATAATTTCAAGTTCTCCTGAAATGAATGCTCATTATGCATTTTCCTTCTTCACCAACTGTTCAATCTGCAAACCGGACTTTAGGGAATCCTACATGGAAAATCCCACGACTCCTTCAACTCTGATTTAAAATTGTTCAATCGGTTTACAAAATTGTCTGTGCCTTTTTTCCTTCTACGACCGTCCATAACAATGCAGTTCACTTTCCATGAAGTCTAGAACTTGATTTTCCATTTTCCTAATATGTTAAAGTCCTTTTGCAAACTCCTTACATCCTCAGCACAATGAGTACCTCGTCGATCTTCGTATTGTCAGCAAACGGGGTCACCAAGTCATTAATTCTGACGTCCAAAATGTCGACATTTAACGGTAAAGCGGTCCCAAAACTGAACCCTTGGCACACCACTAGTCACATAAAGCTAAATAGAAGAGTTCCCGTCTATTACCATTCTTTGCATCTAGCCAGTAATCCAATATTCTATCTATGCTACTAGCTCTTTTGTAAAATCTACATTCTGACCCTCCTTTCTTCATCCTTCCTGTTACTTCCTCCGAAAATTCCAATAGATTCATCAGGCAATCTATGCTATGCTATGAGGAATCTATGCTAACCCGCTTATTTTATTAAGATCCTCCAATTACCTTTAAATCTCATCTTTATACAAGGGCTCCAACACTTACTATACCGCAAATCTAACATCTAAATAGAATAATTGTAACGGGTGGATGCTGCAACTATTTGGTTTCGCTTGAACAAATGGATCCAAACTCGGTAGATCCTTCAAACCCGACTTTATTGTTCGTACTGAGAAGAAAAGCGAGAAGCGTAGTATATTGTACACTACCTATACCGCTGACAGGTAGGGCTAACTTAAGCAACCTCTAGTAGTCTACACTGCCGAATGTACTTAGCAACATCTGTGTGGTCCCTGAAGCAGGCAATCGGCCGTGGACTGGCTAGGGTGGAGGTCCTGGGCGCCAAGTTCAGCTGCTCGGTCCGAAGGTGGGACCAAGGCTCTGCCCTGGGAAAAAAAAAATACTTGCCCAAATTTATAGGACGATCGCCACCTTCCAGTTCAGCTGGAAGTGGCGAGGCATCCAATCGACCCCAGTTTAGCTAATTTAGCTTACACGACCCCACTTTTGGTAATTCATTTCCTATTCACGTATTAAGCTAACATACATCCTCCAAACCTGCAATTCCCACAATTTGGTGACCCTCAATCGTCGGCGGATGCCTCCCCAGAGACAATGCATCCTATTAAGGTTACAAACAAACAATGTGAAAGAAAACATTTTTATTGACAAGGTAATTGAGGGCTTTTACGCAAATCAACACTTCAGCTTGTTCTAATGAATGTCATCCGGTATACCGTCCATATATTTTCCCCCCTCATTTAGCATCAAGGGTCTGACTGCCCAACAGGCCCACGCATTTCTAATTGTTAACCATTTCTTTATCGTATCCATTTTCATAACCACTCAATCTACCCGTACACTATACACTTATCTATACACTCCAGCACCTGACTCTTGTATAGCTGTTACGGACGCCTGAAAATAATTACTGCAGCGCATATTTATTTAAGCACATGCACAATAACTATTACAATGACTAATATTATTACGATCCAAATTACCCTTTGCAGTGTCTTACGCCCGATACCCCCAAAGGCGTAAGATAACCAGGAAAAGGATTAACCGTGAAGGTCTATTTGGATCATAAGTGTCCCTCCCAATGCATGCAACGGTCCCATTGAACACATCCAACATTTTGATACATTCAATTGTACTGCGTCTTCATAACTCATTCTCAGAAACATATTTTGCTGTTCGATACTATCATCAAAGAACTCAAACCTGCGACGCGGTACAACGTACAGACCTCCTCAGCCCGTCAGCATATCCGTCGACGAAGAGGGACAGCAGAGGGAATCCGCGAATGTGGACGGTGACCCATGGACCGAGGGTGTTTTCTTCCGCTTTAGACAGAGCATCTGCATCACTCATTAAATTGGGAGATCGTCTATATTGATCGCGTAAGGTGCCACTTTCTTTTATGATTGGCTGTTCCCTGAATAGGGGTGAACACCTGAAGTGCCCCTAGTAGAGCAACGTACCATAGCAGCACTCCAGCCACCGGCCTGTGATACGCAAGCAAACATTAGTTCTACTTCTGAGCTGTTAAGTGTTCGGAGTTTAAACATTGCAATTCTTCCTGTCCTTCTAAAGCGACCCACCGAGTGGTGCCTGTACGGGGGCCACTATTTCCCCACTCTGCCGTTCCCCTCTTGGCCCTGTCACCCATATTTACTAGCTACCACACATATCTCTCTCAAGGGAGTACCCTCTAAAAGACCTTCTAAAGCCAGAGGATAAGTCTGAATCAAACGGGAAATTGGGGAACCCCGTTTGTGGTCGATTGATCAGAATGTTCACCACTTGTTGCAGCGCTGAATGCCATCCCTTCATAGCGAGGGTTGGGGTCACAATCGAATCTGCTGCTTCGATTTATTCGTTAAATCAAGCCAGCTACCTGGGGGTAATAAGGTATATGTCAATAAATACCTTGCTCTTTCGTCCACTCCTGGATCATTTACCCTGTTAAATGGGACTATGTTATCTGACTATATTTCCTCGGGTGTGTCATCATGTGACGTCAGGTATTCTACCCCTCGAATGGTGGATTCCTGACTGGCACTAGGAAACGGTGTGGCCAACAGGAATCCAGAATAAGTGTACACATCGTCAACATGTATTTATCATTCTTATGTGGGAACAGAGGTCCAATGTAATCGATCTGCCGTACTTTAGCGGGTACGGAGCCTCTCTTAATATGGGTGAGAGATCCACGCAGGACAGAGCGAAGCTTGACTTGCTGGGAAATAGGACACTCCGACACAGTAGTCCGACAGTCATCCACCGTCAAAGTTATCCCATCGTCTCCTCTTCTCCCTGAGATGGACGGACTGTTCGTGGGTCCATCTAACGAGATGCACTGTAATAGCAGATACCTCAGCTAATCTGCCTACTTCATTATTGTAGAGCGCCGTAGGGCTAATGTCCTTCTGGTGAGCATTCACATGATACACATAAATGTCGCGCCTCTGCGCCTCTTGCCATATCTATTGCCAATATCACTTGCCCCAGATAGGTTTATTATGAACTGTCCACTGGTGCATCTGCCAACTCACCATCAGATAGCTATTCCATTAGCCACTGCCAAAGTCGGAATGTGTTCTAATTTCCTTGCTGGGGCGGGAAAAGTGGAGGGTAACCGCTACAAGTGCCGCCAGCTGACTGGATCCGTACTCTCCTTCTTGTATTAACTGAGTATCGTCCGAGGGTCGCAGACCAGCAGCCTTCCACGGTCGGCGTCCCGACACGCAGTGGCTTGAGCCATCCGGAAACCAAACATCAGCCTTTTCCTCCGATGTCAATTCCTCGTTCGGCCGGCCCCATCGAATGGGGGAGAGTCCGAGAGGGGATACCGCCTCCTCTTCATCGGTTCCAGCTGTCATAGGTTATCTGGCGTCATGTTCATGAAGACGGCTGACTTCTTCGGATTCGTTAGCGGTCCAGTCCCTTATATATATATAAAACGGAGTCCATCACGGGATCGGATCCCACGGTATTACGACACGAATTGCCTGTTATGCACCGGGTGCTCGCCCCGGATATGAAGATAAGATAGGGGCGTACACATACATATATATATATATATATGATTTCCACTTCACTATGGATGACTGCTGTGCACGCCCCTATCTCATCTTCTCATCCGGGGCGAGCACACCGTGTCGTAATACCGTGGGATCCGATCCCGTGATGGACTCCGTTTCCACCAGGGCCCAGTAACAAGCCAGGAGTTGCCGTTCGAACGGAGTATAACGTTCGGCAGCCTCCGGCATAGAGCGTGAACGGAACCCTAGGGGCACCTTCATTCCGTTCAGCAGTTGCCACAGACTCCATACCGCCATGTTATCTTGACCAGACACCTGTAATTCATTCGGAGCCCCCGGCACCCGAAGTGAAAGGGGAACAGCCTGTTCATCTGCCCTTTTGGCCTGCGCAACGCCTCCTTTTGCTCATTTCCCCATGTGAATTTACTCTTCTTACGAGTGACGGTGTACAGTGGTTTCAACAGGAGTGTCAAATTGGAATATGCCCCCTTCAATATCCTAATCATCCCACAAAGCGCAGGGTGTCCTGCTTGTTATTGGGGGTAGTTGCGGTTTGAATTTTATTTCGTACCTTTTCCGGTATAAATCTCCCCCAGCATGACAGTGGATCCCCAGAAGTGTCACTGATTGACTGGGACCTTGTACCTTATCTTAATTCACAGCCTATACCTTCTCTCGCACACACTGTAACAGGGAGCACAGTGTCTCTGCGATACTGCCTTCGTCAGGTCCCTGTAACATAACATTACCGATATAGCGGTGTATTCTGACGTTAGTCTCCAAATCACGCGCTACTATCCCGCGGCATAAGGTAGGACTATATCCATGTCGCAAAAGAGTAAAGCTATACTGCCTACCGTTTCAGCTGAACGCGAACTGCTCCTGTGTTTCCTCCTCCAAGGGACTTGAAAAGAAGGGGTTCACCAGATCAATAACAGCATATCATCGACCATCTGCATCATCTGAAATATTATCAACCATCATCCGTATGTCGGGCGCAGCGGAACTCAACGGCGGAGAGTATCGATTCAATTCCCGCTAATCAACAGTCATTCGCCAGGACCCGTCTGGCTTCTTTACCGGTCAGACCGGACTATTGTACAGGAACGTGGCAGGTCGAAAAACCACAGCTTGCTCAAATGAGGCAACAGGATCAGACATTTCCCTGTGACTCCCCGGTATACGGTATTGTGGAATCAGGGACTTCCTCTAATCAGGGGCTTCCGCTTAGCCCTTCCGACTACCACCTGCATGCTCCCGATCACAAAACTAAAGGACCCTTCAATTGCATTCCCCGCAACACATTCATTCCTGAGATACTTTCGGAGGTTACATCAGTCAGGACAGATACAAAACGCGGGGCGTTGTCGGCGATCGTTACATCCCCCATCCCTTCAACCAGAACCAGAACCCTGCGCCGGAGATCTGGCGGAGTGTCGAGCTTAGCTACTGCAACTCTTCTTGTTGTTCGTGCAGCAGCCATCCACTACGACATGGACATATCAAAAATAGCTTACATTATGGGGTCGTTGCGAGGAAACGCCTTAGCACGGGCCACCGCGATTTGGGATAATCAGCCAGAGACCTGCTCCAACTTCCCCACCTTCATCTCAGAAATGAGGAAATTTTTTGTCATCCCGCCCGCGGAAAAATATAGACAATAGACAGCAGGTGCAGGAGTAGGCCATTCGGCCTTTCTAGCCAGCGCCGCCATTCAGTGTAATCATGGGTTATCATCCACAAGCAGTACCCCGTGTCTGCCCTCTCCCAATATCCCTTGACCACGCTATCTATTAGAGCTCTATGTAGCTCTCTCTTGAATGCATCCAGAGACTTGTCTCCACTGCCTCTGGGGCAGAGCATTCCACATACCCACCACTCTCTGGGTGAAATAGTTTTTCCGGTTCTCTGTTCTAAATGGCCTACCCCTTATTCTTAAACCGTGGCTTCTAGTTCTCGACTCACCAATCACCGGGAATATGCTTCCTGCCTCCAGTGTGCCCAATCCCTTAATAATCTTATGTGTTTCAATCAGATCCCCACTCATCCTTCTAAATTCCAGTGTATACAAGCCCAATCGCTCCAATTTTTCAACATATGACTGTCCTGCCGTTCCTGGAATTAACCTTGTGTACCTACGCTGCACTCCCTCAATAGCATGAATGTCCTTCCTCAAATTTGGAGACCAAAACTGCACACAGTACTCCAGGTGGGGCTCACCAGGTCCCTGTACAGCTGCAGAAGGACCTCTTTACTCCTATACTCAAATCCGTATGTTATCAAAGCCAGCATGTCATTAGCTTTCTTCACTGACTGCTGTACATGCATACATGGTTTCATTGACTATTATACAAGAACACCTAGATCTCGTCGTACTTCCCCTTTTCCTAACTTGACTCCATTTAGATAGTAATCTGTCTTCCTGTTCTTGCCGGCAATGTGGAAAACCTCACATTTATCCTCATTCAACTGCATCTGCCATACTTTTGCCTACTCACCCAACCTGTCCAAGTCGCCCTGCATTCTTATAACAGTTTCCTGACATTTCACACTGCCACCCAGCTTTGTGTCATCAGCAAATTTTCTAATGTTACTTTTAATCCCTTCATCTAAATCATAAATATATATTGTAAACAGCTGCGGTCCCAGCATCGAACCTTGCGGTACCCCACTGGTCACAGCCTGCCATTCCGAAAGGGACCCGTTCATCGCTACTCTTTGTTTCCTGTCTGCGAGCCAATTTTCAATCCATGTCAGTACTCTGCCCCCAATACCATGTGCCCTAATTTTGCCCACTAATCTCCTAAGTGGGACTTTATCAAAAGCTTTCTGGAAGTCCAGGTACGCTACATGCACTGGCTGTCCCTTGTCCATTTTCATAGTTACATCCTCAGAAAACTCCAGAAGATTAGTCAAGCATGATTTTCCCTTCATAAATCCATGCTGACACAGACATCGTCCGACTGCTATCCAAATATGTCGTAGTTTTATCATTTTATAATTGACTCCAGCATCTTTCCTACTACTGACGTCAGGCTAACCGGTCTATAATTCCCAGTTTTCTCTCTCCTTCCTTTCTTGAAAAATTGGACCAAGATTAGCCACCCTCCAATCAGCAGAAACTGTTCTATAGAACATTGGAAAATGATTACCAATGCGTCCACGATTTCTAGAGCCGCCTCTGTCAGTACCCTGGGATGCAGCTGAGCGTCTACTCACCCTCCGTCAAGGCTCACGCAGTGCTGCCGAATACTCCGTGGAGTTCCGGACGCCAGCGGCCGACTCTGGTTGGAATGATGAGGCACTCCAGCAGCTATTCCGGCAAGGCCTCTGTGATAAGGTAAAGGACACGTTGGATGCTAGGAATGACACTAACAGCCTGGATTCAATTATCTACCTAGCCACCTGGTTGAAAAACCGACTCGGAGAATGTCGGAGAGAGAGAGAGAATCGGTCGTCCTATTCATTTGGCACCTCATGGCACGCTTTAACATCTTCTCCCAGCCTTACCTTCTCTCCTCGTCCCGTTCGTAGAATAGCACGCGATCCGGCAGTTTCCACCACGCCGGGAGAGAAACCAATGCAGCAGGGATGGAGCCCTCTTTCTCCCACAGAGCGACTCCGGAGATTCAGAGCTGGGGATTGTTTGTGTTGCGGTCAGTCTGGCCATTTACGTGCTACCTGTTCCCTTAGGCCAAAATGGAGGGCGCTCAAGTAGAAAGGGGGACGCTGGTGAGTCAGACAACATTCCCTTCTGTTTCCCAATCCGGGATACAGATCCAAGCTACTGTAAGCTACAACCAACAGTTCCTGTACTTGAGAGATTCCGGTGCTGAGGGGAATCTGTTGGATGAAAAAAATTGCTTCGTAGGCTGGAATTAATCGGGAGCCGTTGAGTACTCCTCTGGAAGCCCGGGCACTGGAAGGAAGACTTCTGGCCCGAATAACTCACCATACACCACCATTGTCTTTGATCCGTCGGGAGCAGATACAATTCAACTTAATTTCCTCCCCTCATGCTCCTATAGTTCTTGGGTAACCCTGTTAAGCCGGCATAATCCTTACATTGATTGGTCCGCCGGGAAGATAGCCAATTGGAGTCCGTTTTGTTACTCCACTTGTCCACAGTCGGCCCTTTCCCTTGTAAGAACCGCCACGACCTCATCTGCTGTTGAACCCGTTCATGGATCCAGCGGAATACAATGACCTGGACAAGTGTTTAGTAAACAACGCGCCCTTTCCCTGCTCCACACCGACCATACGATAGTGCAATCGACCTTCTCCCCGGAGCTCCTCTTCCCACCAGTCGGCTGTATAACTTGCCCCAGCCAAAGAGGGTAGCAAAGGAGGCTTACATCAGTGAATCTCTCGCGGCGGGCATTATCCGACACTCATCCTCCCCAGTGGGCGCAGGGTTCTTCTTTGTGGGGAAGAAGGATGGTTTTCTCTGTCCCTGCATCGACTACCGAGGCCTAAAACATGTAACCATGAAGAACAAATACCCACTGCCTCTTGTAAGTTCTGTGTTCGAACCACTTCACGGAGCCACTATCTTCTCGAAGTTGGACCTGCGAAGCGCCAATCATATGGACCGAATAAAGGAAGGGGACGAGTGGAAGACGGCATTCAATACCCCTTTAGGTCACTTCGAGTACTTGATCATTCCTTTCGGCCTCACCAATGCCCCCGCGGATTTTCACGCCTTGATTAACTATGTACTAACAAACTTTATTAACCCCTCTGTCTCTGTCTACCCAGATGACATCCGAATATTTTCCAGCAGTCCCCAGCAACACTTTCATCATGTCCGTCAAGTCCTGCAGAGACTGGATGAGAAAAAAATATCCGTAAAGCCGGAGAATTGCGAATTCCACGTGAGAGAGTGGGGTTCTGTAGGTGTCACTCTCTGATTCAGTGAATTCATTCTGTATCATCAGTCTCTGTTACAGTGTGAGAGTGTGGGTTTCATTCTGTATCTGTCAGTCTCTGTTACAGTGCGAGAGTCTGGGTTTCATTTTGTGTTTGTCAGGCGCTGCTCCGGGGGGAATATGTTGTCTCCGTCCAGAACCTGCGAACATCTGATACAGTGTGAGCGGGCTTATAATTTTTTCCAACTTTGCAGCTCTTCCTCTAATCAACTAAATATAGTAAATCTAGTAAAATATTAAAATAGATACTTTATTCCCAGAAATATTTGTTAGAAAAAGCTTTTTCTGCAGTCGCCTATGTTAAACGTGTGAGATGGACAGTGCACGTGTGAATGATGACGTGTTAAGGAGCAGTACGTCCTGTGTAATAGAGCCATGTGGCAAACGGACCTTTCGGCCCGTCTTCGTTACTCAACCACATAGAGCCAAGTGAGCTGCGGCTGATCTGAAACTTTCTATGGCTTGGCAACACAGCTCCGTATACGTTGTATGAAAATGAACAGAATTTTGAAAATAATTAATTTAAATAAATAAGTGTGTAAGTAAGATCAGAATTTGGTAGGAACGAACCTTTGAGATACAGCGCGTTTCATGTTCCAGCAACACTTATGTGAATATATTTCTTACAGCAATTCTAAATTGCTACTTTCACCTTGTTTCTCTGCTCTCATATGTTCCGTGATTCTGTTATCCATTCCACTATGTGCACCTCAGTATGAGTTTGTTCGAGCGATGTCTTTCTCATAAATAATACAATATTCGTTTCTATTTTCCTATGACAGCCTCAGCTGGTGTGTAATACTTCTTGTATATTTTTTATGGAGTGATGGGATGGTGCAGAAGAAGCTGCACTCTGTGCCTGACCCCGTGAGAGTGTATGATGGGACAGTGCAGAGGGAGTTTCACTGTTTTGGGACATCCGTGATATACTGTGTTTAATCAAGGAACTAATGCTGTCGAACCCCTGTCATGCTATCCCGATTGCATTACTGCGTTGGACCTGGGCTGTGTCCTCGGAGATACCGGCACCCAAGTATTTTACACTGCTCTTACTGTCCACTGCTGAGCTGTGCAGGGCGCCCAAACTTTTGTTTCAGACTCTTTTCCTTTTTTTGCCATTTTGAAACTGTGGAAGATGGAAATAATAAAAATAGTAATATTGGTTAAAATATTAAATTAATATGTCATCTTTTACTTTTTGTCTTTTCGATATCAGGTCATGTTTACCCGCTTAGCTGCTCACAGTAACATAAATTTTGACCGGGGGTGCCCAAACATTTGCATGCCACTGTATTTTGGTTGTTTTTGTGCTGCAATTTATTCCTGCCACAATTTCACCTTTCACATTTCCCCCGACAAGTCAAGCTCCAAAATCACATGCAGTGCGAATCATTTGTGAATGGTTCCCTCATTCGTGTGTCTCCATCCATCTCACAGTTTTAAATACATATATTTTAATATTTTAAACATGTGAAATTCCGCACATGATGTAATCCAAAGCAATAACAAAACGCTGGAGCAGCTCAGCAGGTCAGGCGGCATCTGTGGACATGAATAAACAGTTGACGATTATTCCATCATCTACCCGAGAGCTTTCTTTGCGTCTGGCAAGTAAGCGGGGAAACGCCATAATAAATGGCGTGGGGAGGGAAAAGAAGAAGCGATTGTTGATCCTCCGTCTTGAGTTTATCATCACCGTGGCACAAGAATAAGCCATGAACCGAAAATATCGGGTCGGGATTAGGAAACAGAATTCTAATGTCTGGACACCAGAAAGCTCCGCTTTTAACGGCTGGAGCGCTGGTGCTTGAAGAAATGAAGCCCAGTTCATCACGGGCCTCGCCAACGTGGAGACGGCCGCAACAGATCAGGAGAAATGTTACCTCACTTTGAAGACTTGTCCGGGGGAGCTGAATAAGAGGTGAGTGGCAGGTGTAGTAGGCTGGCCGCTTGCAGGGAAAAGTACGGTGAATGAGATCAGTCGTGAGGGAGAGATGACAGAGGGAAATCATTCCCGAGCGATCCCTCCCGACAACGGAATGCTGGGATTGGGAGGTAGTGATATGTGTCTTTGAGCTAACCATTTAAAAATATGGTCGGCCTATCCGCGCTCACCTAATCTTCCCGCCGCCTTAACAGCGACAGTGTTCCTTTTGTCCATATCTAGCACACAATGTCAACCCGAATTCAACACTTCAATTTCTACCACCCTACCAAGAAACTTATGTTTATTTCTCCCCCAACCCCGATTCTCCGCTTTCTGCACGGTCCAGGCGCAAAACTTTCGTATTCTGTTTGGGAAGCCTCCAAACTAATGACGTGAATATCGAGTCTCCTCCAGGTAACAATTCTCCTTCGCTGCTCTGTTCTATTCCCCACACTGGCCTCTTCTCACTTTCCTATCACCCCGTCGTGGTCCTCTCCTTCTTCCCTTTCTCATATGGTGCATTTTCCTCTCCCATCCGAGTCCTTCCTCTCCAGCCCTTTAGCTTCCCCGTCCTGTTGGCTTCACCTGTCACCTTCTTGCCCTTCTCCATCCCCTCCACCGGCTTTTCTATTCTGCCGGCTTCACCCTTCCTTTCCGATTCTCAAGAAGGACATAGGACAGAAACGCCAACTATTTTATTTGTTCACTTCTGTGAATACTGTCTAAGCAACTGAGCTCGTCCAGCATTTTGCGTGTGCTGCTTTTAATATTTGGTTGTGAGAGATCGTGCCGCAGCTTCCGATTCGAATGTGTTATTGCAGTCTTCCTTTTGAGCCAGTGATGGCTCGCTTATTCCAATGTTGAACTTGCGTTAAAAGTTATTCCCTATAATGTTCTGGTTGGTAATGACTATGGAAACTTACACTCATGCAATGAGTTTCCGAGGCCGGGAGCTCCCATCCTTGCCGCTACGACAATTTGGAACTAGTTACTGTCATGAACACCAGGTTGTCATTGCTCTCACTATGTGATTTCGAGATGGTCCTGTGTCTAATATTACATTGCAGGAAGACAGTGTTGAATTTATTTGTCAGTTGTACGGCTCCGAGTTGTGACTCGGAAAGGAGAGTCTGCGCCCACTTGAAACAATTCGACTGCTTAAGGTATTGAAACCAGTTGAACAGAGTTGCAGATGAGAACAGATGAGAGTGTATCAGGGCAGCGTGAGTTTCAGGAAGTGTTGAAAACAGAGAATTGTGTCCGTCCATCTGAAAAGATTCTGGAGCGACGCGGATAATCAAAGGACAACATTCTAACTTTCTTCTTGAAAGTAGAGGGAACGTGTGCTGTTCAAATGGACCCTCAGTGTCGGATCGGTTTCAATAAGAGAGTGAGAGGTGAAGTCAGCACCTCCTTCAGCTGCTGCCTGAACTTAGTCTGGCTGACGGCGTAAAGAACGGTGTTCGTGCAGCAGCTCAGGAGTTGCAGCATGTAGCTCAGTTCGTTGAAAAATGTAGGTATCCTCAACCAATATGGGATGCGCACTACATAAAGCATTCTGTTCCATATTGCCATCACCCCGTACAACGCCCATAACAGGATGAAATTTCCCGAGACGGCCAGCAGTAAAACGAGGGACTTTCGGCGGTTCTGCATCTCCGGGTCTCCGGAACTCTGACCACGGCTGGAAGCCCGGAGTCTGCCGCGGGCTCTACTGGCCACTACAACGTTCGTGATGGTGAAAGCATTGAGCAAGATAACCACGAGGAACGGGATCACAGTCGAAAGGACAGTACGAGCGACATCGATTACTGACCAGACGAATGTCCCTAGTACTCCCCATTCCTGCATGCAAGGCCACGCTATGTTCGAAGAAGCATATGTATCTTGGACCATGAAGAACCAGAAAACGTTCTTTAAAAAACTCAGTGCAGTCACTGTACTCAGTACCACAGCGACCGTTCTCCCAGTGCCATACTTAGCGTTTAGATCCTGGAAGCAAATGGCCACAAATCGATCAAAGGTGAAGGCGACGGTGAACCAAACTGAACAATCTGTGGCGGCCTGCATTAAGAAGACGTGGGTTCTACACACGCGGACATAAAACAGGAAGGAGAACTCATCCGGAAAAGCCTTCGGAATTTTCATCAATATAACGTCCAGGAAAACGACCGCTAGGTCAGCCGCTGACATGGCCATCAAATAGCGGGTGACTGTTTTAGAAAGTCCGCACTTTCCCCGTGATAGTATGACAATCGTCAGCACGTTCACTGTGAAACGCAGAAGTACATAAATTATACATCAAACTGAGAGCATTGTTGCAAAATTTACCCAGACCAAATTCAAATACTTGCACGCTCCAGAAGTGGAAGAATTTATCGGTAATTGGCAGCAATTCTTTGGTCAGTCAGGGATTAATATTCAATGAGCACGCTAATCACTGGAAGTGACGTCATCCACCGGACAGAAGAACCTGTGGATTTCACGATTAGAGTGAGGACAAAATTGAGCAGATAGCGTCTGTATGACTTTTCTCCACACAGAAATATACAATCTGAGGGAGGCAGTAAATATTGTGTTCAACTTGAGCCATATTTTAGTCGAACAAATCGAGTTGATATTCGCCCCGTTTCAGTGCAGTGTCTTTGATCTCCGTACCTCACGGTAACACACGGTCAAAGTCAATAAAACAGATGTCCTGCTTGTTGATCGAATACCGTGG
Source organism: Hypanus sabinus (assembly GCF_030144855.1). Classification (NCBI taxonomy): domain Eukaryota; kingdom Metazoa; phylum Chordata; class Chondrichthyes; order Myliobatiformes; family Dasyatidae; genus Hypanus; species Hypanus sabinus. The sequence continues at coordinate 258,042 of NW_026781292.1, forward strand.
CTGCATGCAAAATGGAACTGGGGTCAATAAGATCCATAACATTTCAGCTGAACACGGTTCGGGGAAAGGCCGCAGCCTTTGTACCTTTCGCTGTTTTTGCACCTGCGTTATCTAATCAAAGCTTTCACCAAAAGGCACGGATCTGATCAGTATGTTATAAGTGACCGACTCCTCAGTCCCTTTGAAAGGGCAGTGTTTCAGAAGCATAGAAAAGCTGAAAACAGAAGTGCACTGAAGTCTGATGTTTCAGGTGGGAGTGATGCAGACAAACACTCAAATATAGGTGCTGCTGAATCTGTCGGACGGTGATTCAACGCCTTGGTGTCGCTATCAGACCACAGGAGGAGTATATTTGTAGGTATTGGAGATGGTTGGAAAATATTAATTCCCAGTGAACACACGGGTACACAATGAGAGTGTGAGAAGGCTGCAGGGGATCGAAACTGGCGGAATGAACAAGTTCAAGAATATTTCGGTCAACCCAAGGATTAAAATAAATTGGTCAGGTAGGGGTCCGGTGGAGAGAGTAAAGCAATGTGTCCAATAGTAACTCAGGTACGGATAGAGTCATCGCGCACTGATCCCATTATCCGTGGCTGGGGTGGTGCATTTTAATTTCCGCAAAACCGCCGGATTAAGGCAAGAGGCTGAATTGCCATCATCACTGAACCAACAAGCACGAATTTTAATGTCGCGGATGCAGATTACATAAAATTTTCACACACTGCCAAGATGGTTTTGAAGTTTTCACTATATCTAAGCCTACTGATTTTCCATCTCATCGATGGTCCTCTTGCATTCAGTTATCCGACCGGAATCTCGCAATACCTCTCACTGCCTCTCCCCCCCCCCCCCCGCTCCCCGCACTGACTGTAGTAATTTCTACGCCATTTTACTTCTTTCGCTGAGGTCATGACTGATCTTACTGATTTGTTCCGCAGATACTTTTTTCTGCGGATAGAAAATGTTCCCCGGTCTGGCAAGGTGCAGATGTCATGTACTGGGTGTTGGTTTAAACGTGTTTTAGACTAACAAACGATAGAAAGGCATAAGCGACTCACTTTTCCCTGATGACTCACTGTTCGGTTCGCGCTGAATGCATTGCTGGTCGAACTATAAACCGATATTTAGTGAGAAAGTCAAACATGTTCCAAGTGTGTGTGAGGAGCAGAGTCAGAGGTTCTGCACAAAAGTCTGTCAGAGCTTAGAAAGGGCGACAGCGAGTAGGTGAAATTACTCTCTCCGAAGCCAGGTACTGAATAGGGAATTATGGGTTCATCATGCCCAGTGACCGAGAGAACCAAAATCGTCGATTCTCCACAGGTGGAGCAGATTTGTGGGTTTTTCTTTGAATATCGAGTAACGGAGCGGACAGAGGTTTGCACTATCCTCAGAGTCGATAAAAAGCAGGCGGATGAAGTCGTCCATTACAGCTGTGTGTGATGTTTACGGAAGCTTAGCGTAGCGGGCAGGAACAGATTTTGCAACAGGCGCAATGGTAAGTTTACATTCTCGATATTAAAATGAAAGACAAGAAAAGAGAACGGCGCTTACGGTTGTAAATCTGCAGACGCTGGTGCCGCCGACAAGATACACTGAAGCAACTCAGCGAGACTAATCAGCAGGCTCCAGTCCCGGGACCGCCGCCGTCTGGAATATCAGGAGCAGCACAGCATGGGGACTGCGCTGTTCTGACATTTCCCTCTGAAATGCGCTACAGGTGTGACAACGTCCCATCGTATATACGTCCCTAGTCCCGATTGGAGAATACAGGGACACTGAGGACTCCATGTAGGTTTGCTAAGTATATAATATGGTATTCGTACAACCTCCAAATCACATAACGTCCAATTTCACAGAACGTATCTTGGATAAGCGATGCATATATTAGAACGTAGAAAATAATATCGCAATTCCTTTATAGTCTCCTGGTGCTGTCTCCCCAGCAACCATGTGGAATATCTTTTCTTAAAGTACGTCAGCCGCTCCACAAGACAACTGACACAACCTTTCTCAAGGACAGTTAGGGATGGACAACGCAAAGCTGAGTCAGAAAAGAGAATAAATCGTCAGTCTGCCACCGACGTTGCAACATTTATCGAATATAAACGTGGAGTTACGAGTATTTATCAAGCAAGCAAAAAGAAAAATGTGTATTTGTGGGTAACATGGGGAGGAGTGGACGTGACATGTGTGTTGTGTGCGATAATAAGACCATGGTACTGCTACCGCCCGAATTAGTTTCAACACAAGACTTCGACTTACCAACGGTGGCAACAATAGCAAGAATTGAGTAGTAAACCGGCTCAAATTCCAAGAGTGCAATTCTGATCCGCTGTGATAATGTTAGTGCTTCTGAGTGAGTTTTGAAGTAAGCATCCCCTTTGAAACGTTCTGATCGATTAGAGTAAATTCCCACTGAACTGATCCCAGTTTCCGACCCGTTGTTAAACTGTCCCACTCTACTCTCCGGGACTGGTGCGTCGGAACTCCGATCGCCATGTCTGTTGAACAATTTCATTACCGGAGGCGTTGCTCGTACTGACAATCATTGTATGAAACCCCTATTTGTACTAAAAAAGCACAAACCGATGACGTAATCAGGCCTCCTGGGTGTTCACTTAATTAAACCGAATGAACGAACAAGGCCAGTTAACCCTTGCATATACAGTGACAGAAAAAAGTAAGGATAGAGTGGAGGGAACAGTATGCAGGGAACGGGGTTTAAACCTAGATGTCATGAGCATTCAGTAAAGAAAACTATCACCGGGACTGATTGGCCGAACATTTTCTCCAGATGGCTGGAGCATTACATAGATTCTTTTTTAACATACGCATTCTGTGGTGTCGGCATGTTTAAGCGCTCGGTAACAAACTTTCGCAAGTTTGTGAACAAGATCAAATCTTCAACTTCTCAAATGTAAAAAACGATACAAAGCCACTTCATACCAAAAGAGACATTTTGGAAGCAACAAGGACCCTGTTAAATTTCAAGGTGGAAACACGGTAGATGCTCCACTCAGAATATCGCATTCTCCGGTTATAGTTTGTCTTGTACATGTGGATGTGTACTCGGTATCATTCCCGCTTCACACCACGTTTGCTTTTCAGATATTAAGATGCCATTTAGTTATTCCGTTTAAATCACAGAGCGAGGTACAAGTAACAATTCATTATCAATTTCGTTGCTCCGTCAGAAAGTTCTGATGATATTTATCCTCCCTGAACCCGCATAATTTACAAAGACGAGAAAATCTGCAGATGCTCGAAATCCAAGCAACACACGCAATGCTGGAGGAACTCAGCACGTCAAGCAGCGTGTATGGAAATGTGTGAACAGTCGGCGTTTCAAGCCGAGGCCATTCACCAGGACTGGGAGCAGAAGGCTGAAGTCCCACACCAGCGGGCTCAATAGCAACTATTTCACTTTAACGATTCGACACCCAAGTATGTAATTACTGCGGTTCAGAAGCACTTTGCACCAAAATGGGCTGAGTTTTATTCCAATTGTCTGCTTGCCAAATCTGTGAATATGCTTATATTTGAGGCTGCACAAACAGGTAATTGTACATACAACTTTAAACTCGGATTGCTACTTCCGAACTGTCACATACCAAAAGACTATAAGACAATGAAATACGATTAGGCCACATCCAGTCCGCTCCACAATCCCACCATGGATTAGTCATGAGCCTCCTTAACCCCTATCACCAGCTTTCTCTCCTGATACCTTTGAAATCCTACTTCTCCGGAACCTAGAGGACTCCACTTTAAATATACGCGGTGATGGGGCGATAATGTCTCGTGAACTGAACTGAGTTTTGAGGAGGTCAGCAAGTAGTTCGAGGAATGTATGTTTCTAGGCATTGGATAACTGCGCATTGGCAAGCTCCCGCAAGACGGTCTGCTCCAGAGTAGTGCAATACACAGTGCCCAGAAACCGACATCGTGATAGGTGACACAATGATCTAGAGGGCTGGGGAATACACTTGTTTGGGATTGCAGTCCCGTAACAAGTGATGTGCACAACGATCGATGTTGGGTATTTGATAAATAGCTCTACATGCTCTAAATTATCCACACCAGGGAAGTATGACCTGCGAAAGACACCAGTGTCATAACACAAAATCTGAAATAGAGTCTGTGCGATTTCTGGCGGCCCAAACGTACGCCTCCTCTTCATGTCGATAGATTCTGGCAATATACCGGATGACAGGAAAACTGCAAGCGTTACTCCGCTATTTAAGAAGGGTGGGAAACAGCAAAAAGGAAACTATAGACCTGTTAGCCTGACATCAGTTGTTGGTGTCGATTGTTAAGGATGAGATTACGGAGTACCTGGAAGCTCATGCCAAGTAAGGCCAAAGTCAGCATGGTTTCCTGAAAGAAAAATCCTACCTGACAAACCTACTGTAATTCTTTGCGGAAGTTACAAGCTGGGTCGACAAAGGAGATGCAGCAGACGTGGTGTCATTGGATTTTCAAAAGGCCTTTGACAAGGTGCCGCACATGAGGCTGTTCAGCAGGATAACGGTCCATGGAATTACAGGGAAAGTATTAGCGTGAGTGGAGAATTGGCTGTTCGGCAGAAAACAGAGTGGGAATAAAGAGATCATTCCCTGGCTGGCTGCTGGTTACCAGTAGAATTGCACAGGGGACGGTTTTTGGACTGACACTTTTTACGATATACGTCAATGATTTGGACTACGGTATTAAAGGATTTGAAGCTACATTTGCCGATGATACAAAGATAGATGGAGGAGCGGGTAGTGTTGAGGAATCAGAGACCTGACAGAGAGACTTAGTAAAATTAAGGGATTGGGCAAAGTATTGGTAAATGAAATACAATGTCGGAAATACAAATATGGTCATGCACTTTGGTGGATGATATAAACGGGCAGAGTATTATTTAGATGGGGAGAGAATTTAAAATGTCGAGATGCAAAGCGCATTGGGAGTCCTTGTGTAAGATACCCCAAAAGGTTAACCTCCAGGTTGATTCGGTTGTGACAAAGGCAAAACAAATGTTAGCATCCATTTCTAAAGGTGTAACATATAAGAACAGGGATGTGATGTTGAGGCTCTATAAGGCACTTGTGAGACCGCATTTGGATTTTCGTGTGCAGTTTTGGGCTCCTTGTTTTAGAGAGGATATACTGACATTGGAAAAGTTTCAGAGAAGATTCACGAGGATGATTCCAGGAATGAGAGAGTTACGGTGATTGGAAGGTCTGTAGGCCCTTGGGTTTTATTCCCCGGACTTCAGGGGAATAAGGGATATTTCATAGAAACAGTCCGAATGCTGAAAGCTCTTAACGGATTAGATATGGCAAAATTATTTCCCATGGTAGGGGATTCTAGGACAAGACTGTATTGCTTCAAAGTTGATGTCTGCTCCTTTAGAACTGAGATGCGGGTAATTACTTCAGTTAGATGTTGGTAAATCTGTGGAATTTGTTGACAAGAGTGGCTGTGGAAGCCAAGTCATTGTTTGTTTCAAAGCCAAGATAGTTTTTTGTTTGGTTAGCCAGGGCATCAGAGTGTATGTGGTGAAAGCAGGGGAGTGGGAATGCCTCTATGAACTGGATCATCCCATGATTGAATGGCGGGAAGGACCGAATAACCTACATCTGCTACTATATCTTATGGTCTTATAGTCTTGTCTCACAACAGAGGAGGTTTAGGTGTGAACTGCTGGAACTTTGGAATTTATGCATTATATTGACACGCATCATATTGAAAGGCTAAAAAAAGAGAGAGGCACAGACCTGAACCCCACATCCCCACCCACGGGGCAGGATGGACAACAACAACATCGTTGGCAGAGTCAGCGTGCGTTCACAAATGAATGTACAGATGGAAAATTGGAAACAGAAGAATGTGGTGCGGGTAGGATGTTAGAAATATTCTGATACACACAGGGGATTACGGATAATGTACATATGTGGACTCAAAACTAATCAGCAGGTTAAAGGCAGAATAAATGAGCCGGTTTCGATGTCGGAAGGCGTGACCAATAGTGTTACACAGGGATTAGACCGAGTTCCCAGCCGTTTTCCCTTCTCGGAAAAGCACTCTGCGCTAGCCAGACATTCCTTGTTCTCCCAATCTCCAAGTGTTCGTGGGCTCCTCTTTATAACAGTTGGTCTGTTGGTGCCGAAGAATTATTGTCCCGACATATTTTCAGCACCTGGTTGTTATAATGTTTCTCATCATGTGGATCTCCATCCCACTGGATCACCGTCACCTGAGCTATCTGGGTCACCTGACATAGGCAAGGAAAGAGTAGAGGTCCTGAATGAAGACGACAGGGAGTTAGGAAGGAAGTTGAAAAGCAGGACCTCAAAGGTAGTAATGTTGGGATTACTACCTGTGCCACGCAACAGTGAGTATAGGAATAGAATGAGGTGGAGGATAAATGCGTGGCTGAGGGATTGGAGCAGGGGGCAGGGATTCAGATTTCTGGATCACTGGGACCTTTTTTGGACCTGTGTGGCCTGTATAAAAAGGACGGGTTGCACTTGAATCCTACGGAGAACAAATATCCTGGCGGGCAGGATTGATAGAGCTGTTAGGGAGGTTTTAATCTAGTTTGGCGGGGGCTGGGGGAGGTTGGGAATTTGCATGTTTGCGCAGCGATTAAGGTAGAAAGACAAGGGTATGAGGTCAAGTGTTCTGAGTTGATGAGGAAGGACAGGCAGGGGACAGAACATAATTGTAGCCAGTTAAAGGGGTTGAATGTGGAATAGTAGATGAATTTTGAATTTCCTTACAGTTTAGAAAATATTCTTTTTTTTTTCATCCAGCTAAGTCCGTGGACCTAGAATTACCCAATTAGTCCATCTTCCAATTCTTTGCCCATTCTCCCAATCTGTAAGCAAGCTCCCTGCACCCTGAACACCACCCCTATCTATTTCCTGTTGGCAACAGTATTATCACTTCTGTTATCCAAATCGTTGACTTTTAACGCGAAAATTCCCGCCAATGTGGAATACAACTTATTAATGATCAATGTGGAATAAAACTTCTCATTCCGACCCCACCAGTCCGTTAGTTGGAACTTTAACGTTTACGTTTTCCGTTGTTAAGCTGTCAAAAGCTTTCTGGGAATCCAAGCGTTTCCAAAACCAGGGGCGCACCGGCTGCCGTGGCTGATTTCCTTAATATTAGATTCCAGCATTTTCCCAACCAAAGATCTCAAGCAAACTGTCCAATTCTTTTCCTTCTGCCTCAATGTGCACTGAATTTCGAACATGGGCATGAACAGGCATGTGGGGATACACATAGATTTGTGTGAATTTGCGGATCAGGATTTGCACACGAATGACTGAATGCCTTCGGAGTCGATACTGCCATGTTCTGATGTGCATGTGGGGGTGTCAGTAGTTTGGTGTGCTCACTGAGGTTGTGTGAGCGATATGGGTTGCATATGGTCTTGGATCTGGGGATGCACTCCGATTTAGTGGTTACACATGGAATTAGCGGACTGCTCGGATATGGGGTGCACACCTATTTGAGGATAGCATATTTAGGGGTGTGTTGGAGAATATGGGAGTCGCCACGTTTTTGTGGGTGCATATGGGGGTTCTGGCTGTGTCGGCGAATTTGGTGACGTGCGCACGGACTTTAGGATGCGTGTGTGTTTTTAATGTGAAGGCAGCCATTTTTTGCTTAGAATGATTATTCCTCAAGTATAATATAAGCTTGTAATGTTGCCAGTGGGTTTGGGGTGCACATGCATTTTGGGGTGCGCTCTTATTTGGGAATGGCGCAGATTTGGGATTACAGACAGATTTTAGTGATGTGAACGTATGTACTGTTAAATATGGTTTGGGGTGACACGCAGATTTTGCTATGTCGCCGATCTGCAAAAGGATTTCGGGTCGTAGACGGTATTTTAACCTTTAATGTTGATGCAGATATTTTCTAAATTGTTTGAAATGATTCTTGCTTTATTTGTCAGGCTGTTATGGGTGCGGACATATTTGGGGATTGTGCAGCTTTAGTGTGGTTTTGGCAAACATGGGATGCACACTGGTTTAGATGTGTGTAAGCCAATAAGGCGATGCTTACGGATTTCGGTTTCTACGGATTTGACTACGGATTTGGAGTAGTGACGTATCTGAAAATCCCTTCAATTACAGATACTGTCATAATAAATACATTTTGGTCTTTCAGCAGTATACTTGTTAAATTATGGTGGCGGCGGGTATTGGTGAACTGTTTAAAATGATTCCTGCTCTGAGATAATCAATTATGCAGCGGTGCTGTCAGATTGTTTGAGGAGCGCACTGCTTTGGGGATTGTGTAGATTTAGGGCAGTGTCGGTAGAACTGCGATGCACATTCATTTGCCGATGTGAATAGGCTTAGAGATGAACGGGTTCAAGATGCGAATTAATTTGAGTTGTTTTGGCTTATATTCTGATGTTTACTGATTTAGCGATTCTCAGAGATCTGAGGTGTCTGCGGATATGGAGTTATGTTGTATCTGAAGGCAGTTTCATTTACAAATACTTACATTTTAACTGCAGCTTTAACTTTAGACAGTATTCGTGTTATTTTGTGGTGGAGGCAGCCATTTTTAGAACTGTTTGAAATTATTCATTCTCTGGAATGCTCTGCTGTACATATGGGGGTGTCAGCGAGTCTGGAGGGCTCATCGATTTGGGGGTGCACACTTAGGATGTGCGCCGATTTATGAGTAAACATGGATTTGGGGTTTCACACGGATTAGTGGATGAAGACAGATTTGAGTGTCTCGAAGTGTCGGGGGCTGCACGCAAATATGGTGTGCATGGCGATTAGTTGTGTCAGGGATTTTTTTGCTACAATTTATCAATAAAAGCATTTTCACTGTTGTACTTTGCTTTGATGATTGTTTAAGTTTGATTTTGTCAACTGTTCGATTTTTTTTGTTGCTCAAAGATGATCTTAAATTCATGTGGGATTGTCAGCGAGTTTGTGGGCGCACACGGATTTGTGTCTGTCGATGGATGTGTAGGCATGACAAATCAAATTTACAGAAACCTGAACTAAATATACATTGAACATTGTTCTTGCTATTACTTAAGTATCAGCCAGCTAGTTTGTGAACTGTTCGAAGTGATTCTTGCTCTGGAATAAATTAATGTTCATGCGATGTATCAATGGAACTGTGATAGTCCGCACAGATTTAGGAGAGTTTCGGCCAGTATGAGCATACAATGATTTTTGGGGTGCGTGTGGATTTGGGAACGCACCCGGATTTGATGGTTTTGAATTTTGGAGTTGTGCAGATTTAGTAACGTATCGGTAAATATGGGTGCACAGAGATTTAGGGTCGGTGAGGGTTTCACCCATGTTTGCACGCAGACATGGGTTTGCTTGAGGATTTGCGGATATGGCCAAGTTTAGGTGCGTCTCGGCGCGTATGGGTACTCATGGACTTGTGGGTGCCGGTTGGTTTGGGTTTCTGATGAATTTTGAAGTCGATTGTCGAACATTTAATAGTAATTGTACCTTAAACTTAGAACTTGGTTCTCGCTATTTCTTGAAGGTGAATGCTGTTAATTTGTTCACGTTTTGAAATGATTGTTCGTTTGGAAACACCTAATGTGCATAAGTGGCTGTCAGTAGATTTGTCGATGTACACGGTCTTCGAGTGTTCACAGATTGCGGGATGCGGTGGATGTTGGGTCGTGACGAATGTCAGGATTGTTTCATTAATAGGTGCTTTATTAATAAAGGCACTTTCTATGGGATAACATAATGTGTATGTGAAGGTGTTGGCAGGTTGGGAGTGCACAGCGACGAAGTGTGCCTACTGATATGTGAGTGCATGTAGAGTTGTGCGATTTGCTAGATTTGGGTTAATTACACATATCAAGGTTATGCCCTTTACTGATACACTAATAAATAATACAATTTAGCGTTAAACTTCGTTCTTGCTATTTTTACGGTTTATTAAGCCATCTTATGAAAAGTTTGAAATGATTCTTGCTCTGGGAGAAACGATGGTACATGTAGGGACGCAATAATATTTGGGGATATACAGAGATTTGTGGATGTGCATGGCGAGTATGGATACACAGGGAGCTGGTGGTGTCGGTGGATTAGGGTGTGTGACGAATCACAGTGTTGTTTCGGTTATAGATAATTTGAGAATAAATGTACACCGAACTTTGAACTTTGTTCTCCTTTCTCAAGGAGAAATGTGAACTGTTTAAGATGACTCCTGCTTTTGAAGAATCTAGTGTGCAGGTGGGTTTGTCAACGGGTTTGGGGCGCACATGGATTTTGGGGTGCGCCCTTATTGCTGATGTGCCCAGATTTGGGGGTGCACACGGATTTGTTTATTCGCGCATATTTAGGCGTATGTCTTCGAATATGGAGGTGCATTCGGATTTTGGGTTCCACCAGATTTAGGCGTGTCGGCCGATTTGGAGTTGTAGATGAATTTTGGGATGTGTGAGAATTTTTCACGTGGAAATAGCACTTTGTGAACTGCTTGAAATGATTCCTGCTCTGAGTAAAATATATTATGCATGTTGGCGTGTCAGAATGTTTGTGCATCGATTTGGGGATTGTGCAGATTTAGTGTGCTCTCAGCAAATATGGAGATGCACTCCTGTTTGAGGAGGCGAACAGATTTACTGATGTAACCGCCAGTATTGAGGTACATACTGATTTGGGAATACTTATTTATTTAGGATCATGTCGGCCAATGGGTGGCTGTTTTACGGATTTCAGGTTTCTCACAGAGTTTTTGTGCCTGCGGATTTAGCGTTGTGACGTATCTGAATTTTGCTTCATTTATAGATACTTTTAGAATCAATGCAAAAATTTCAACATTATTCTTGTTACTTTAAGGTGGAGGTAGACATTTTCTGAACGCTTTAAAATATGTTTTGTTCTGGAATACTGAACGCTGCATGTGGGGATGCTAGCATTCTTTAGGATACGCACTGAATTAGGAATTGCGTAGAATTAAGATAACGTCGGCAACTGTGGTGTACACACTGTTTTATGGGCTGCGCATCGATTTCGGCATGCGTGAATATTTAGGGCTGTGTACTGGAATACGGGGGTGAATACGGATTTGGGGGTGTATCTGGATTTGGTGATGTGCGACGTTTTAGGGAGTGTTGTCTTTTATCCGGATACTTACGGATTTGGAAATACACCAAGATTTGGGTTTCACAGCTCCTCTGCCTTTGCAATCAAATTTTGGATTGTGTGTGTATTTTTAATGAATCAACAGCCATTTTCTGAAATGATTCCTCCGCTGATATAATTTATTTTGCATGAGAGATGACAGCGGGTCTGCAGTGTACACTAATTTGTGGATTGCACAGATTTAGTGGTGTCTGCTATTATATATGTACACACCGATTTGGGTGCGCCTATTGATTTAGGGTTGTCTTCCTCAATATAGGGAGGTTTACGGAATTCGGGGATCCCATAGATTTGTGGTGCCTGCGGATTTGCAGTTGTAAGGTATTTCAAGGTTGCATCATTTATAGATACTCCCATTCTCAAAATACTTTGAATTTTCAACGGTACTCTTGTGGCTTTATTGTGGAGACAGCCATTTTGCGAAGTTCGAAAAGATTCCTCCTCTGGGATACTATACTGCGAAAGTGGGGGTGTCAACGTGCTTGTGCTGTACATGGATTTGTGAGTGTGCACTTACTTTGGAATATGCGCAGATCTGGGGGTATTCTTGGATGTGGGGATGCACACGGGTTAGTAGATGTGCACAGCTTTGGGTGTCTCCGCAGATATAGGATTGCATACGAATTTGGGTGTATATGCGGATTTGTGGCGTCTTTGTATTAGGAAATGAGACGAATATCAAGGTACACACATGTTTGCGGTATCTGTAGTTCTGAATGTATGACGAATTTCCAGTCTGTTTCATTGAAGCAGACGTCCTCTGAAGTGATTCGTGCTCACGGATAATGTAATATGCATAGGGAGGTGACAGAGGGCGGACGGATTTCTGGATGGGTGTCGATGTAGGGGAGAACACGGATTTGTGCCGTTCACAGTCTTTGGGGCGTGCTGTCGAATATTGTGTTGGGATCCGATTGAGGTGCACACGGATTGGGGTGCGTCGCCTGGCTTAGTGATGTCGGTCGATCTGCGGGTGTGATGAATCACAGGGCAATTTGAACATTGAACATATCTCTCGCTATTGTTTATAGTGGAGACAGCTAATATATGATTTATTCTTCCGCTGGGATAATCTGATGTGCATATCGCAGTGTCAGCAGATTTTGGTGTGCGCGCGGATGTGGTGATATGTTCAGATTTTTTAGTATGACGGCGAATATGAAGTAGCACATGCATTTGGTGATGTGCTCCGATTTGCCCATGCCGGTAAATTCGGGGGTGCACACAGATTTTCGAGGTGTCGTTGTATTAGGAGGTGCAGACTAATTTCTGGTTTGAATGTGTAATGGTGGTACACATGGATTAGGGGTTGCACATATGATGTGAGGGTGGTGTGGATTCGGGGATGTGCGCACATTTAGGGCTGTTGTGGTAAAAATGGGTGAAAACGGAAAAGATTATGGGAGTTGATTCAGAGATGTGAAAACTCAAGGGTGTTTTATTTACAGATACATCTGTAATAAATATACTGTGAATATTGAACTCTGTTCTTCCTGTACTTTTAAATGTGGAGACAACTATGCTCTGAACTGTTTGAAAGGGTTCTCGATCTGCGATAATCAATTCTGCATGTAGAGGTGTCAGAAGATTTGATACTGCACGAAGATTTGGCGGTGAACACAGATTCGGGAAAACGTGTGGAAGTGGGAATAGGTACAGATTTAGGGTTGTGTTGGCGCACATAGGTGCACACGGATTTGTGGATGTCAGTTGATTTGCGGTTGTGACGAATCTCAAAGTTGTTTCTTTTAACTGGGCGGAAAAGTGGCGGAGGGAGTGTAACCGTAGCCGCATAAATGAAAGAAAACAGTGAGTTGGGAGATCAGAGAGTACGTTTCAATCCGGAAATGAAGAGCGAGTTGATCTGAAATTCAATTTACATACACATTAGTGAGTGGGAACGACAGCAGTGAAGCGACAATCAACAAACGGGAGCCATACCGTCGGATAATATGAAAGTGTGAGTTTCATGCTCCACCTGCCTGTCGCGGGTAGAGTGCGAAGAGGGGTGGTTCATTTTGCATCCACAGGTCTCCGGTGCAAAGTGAGATTGTGCGGTCCATTTTGTAGACATCAGCCCCTGGTATAAACTGAGAGAGTGGGGTTCTGTAGGTGTCACTGTCTGGTTCAGTGAATTCATTCTGTAAATACCAGTCTCTGTTACAGTGTGATAGTGTGGGTTTCATTCTGTATCTGTCAGTCTCTGTTACATTGTGAGAGTGTGGATTTCATTCTGTATCTGTCAGTCTCTGTTACAGTGTGAGAGTGTGGGTTTCATTCTGTATCTGTCCGTCTCTGTAACAGTGTGAGAGTGTGGGTTTCATTTTCTGTTTTTCTGTCTCTGCTCGAGCGGAAAGCGTGTTCTCTCCGTCCAGAACCTGGGAACATCTGATATAGTGTGAGCAGGCGTATAGTTTTCTCCATCATTCCTGCTCTTCCTCAAATCAATTAAATATATCCAATCTAGTAAAAAACTAAGTAAAATAGATTCTGTATTCCCATAACTGTTTGCTAGGGCAAGCGCTTTCTGAAATCCTTTATTTTAAACCTGTGAGATGGACAGTGAACTTATGAATGATGAACTGTTACGGAGCTGTGCGCCCTGAGTGATAGGGTCATATGGCAAGCGGACCGTTCGGCCCGACTTCGTTGCTCAACCCCATAGAGCCAAGTGAACAGCGCCTGATCTGAAACTTTCTATGGCTTGGTAACACAAATTCTTATATGTTGAATGAAAATAAACAGAATATTGATATTTATTAACTTTAGTAAATAAGTGCGTAAGTACGTTCAGAATTGGATAGGAACAGACCTCTGGCAAGTAAGCGGGGAGAAGCCAGAATAAATGGCGTGGGGAGGAAAAAGAAGAAGTGAAATGCGTATAAATGATAAAGCGCTGGAGCGGTAGGACTCTGTAAAGAGAGGACAGTGGAGCTCAGGGTAAACGGCGCAGGACGGGGACGACGTGTGAGGTGAAGAGCGGGTGAGAATAAACATGAGGACAGAGCAGTGAATAGAATTAGAGGGGAGGTGGAGGAATGTTTGTAACCGAAATTAAAGACATCAGGTTGTTGCTCCTACGTCTTGAGTTTACCCTCACCGTGGCACAAGAATAAGCCTTGGACAGAAAATATCGGGTCGGGATTAGGAAACAGAATTCAAATGTTTGGACACCAGAATGCTCCGCCTTTCGCCGCTGGAGCGTTGGTGTTCAACGAAATGAAGCCCAGTTCATCACGGGCCTCGCCAGCGTGGAGAAGGCTGCAACAGATCAGGAGAAGTGTTACCTCACCTTGAAGACCTGTCCGGGGGAGCTGAATAGGAGGAGGTGAATGGCAGGTGTAGTCGGCTGGCCGCTTGCAGGGAAAAGTACCGTGAGTGAGATCAGTCGAGAGGGAGAGGTGACAGATGGAAATCACTCCCGAACGATCCCTCCCCAAAGCGGAGTGATGGGAATGGGAGGTAGTGGTTTGTTTCTTTGAGTTATCCCTTTAAAAATATGGTCGGCCTATCCGCGCTCACATACTCTTCCCGCCGCCTTAACAGCGACAGTGTTCCTCTTGTCCATACCTACCACACAATGTCACCCCGAATTCTACACTGCAATTTCCACCATCCTACCAAGAAACTTACTTTTACCTCTCCCCACTCTCGACTCTCCGTTTTCCGCAAGGTTCAGGAGCAAAACATTCTAATTCTGTGTGGGAAGCCTCCATGGCGTGAATATCGAGTCTCCTACCGGTAACAATGCTCCCTCGCTGCTCTGTTCTATTCTCCACACTGGCTTCTTCTCACTTTCCTATTACCCTACCCCCCGGGGTCCACACCTTCTTCCCTTTCTCCTATGGTTCATTTTCCTCTCTCATCCGAGTCCTCCTCTCCAGGCCTATAGCTTTCCTGTCCTGTTGGCTTCACCTGTCCTTCTTGCTCCTCTCCTTCCCCTCAATCAGCTTTTCTATTCTGCCGGCTTTACCCCCCCTCTCCGATTCTCAAGACGGACATTGGACAGAAACGCCAACTATTTTATTTGTTAACTTCCGTGGATACTGTCTAAACAACTGAGTTCCTCCAGTATTTTGCGTGTGCTGCTTTTAATATTTGATAGTGAGATATCGTGCCGGAACTTCCGATTCGAATTTGTTATTTCCTTTTGAGCCAGTGATGGCTCACTGTATTCCAATGTTGAAATTGCGTTAAAAGCAGTTCCCTATAATGTTCAGGTTGGTAATGACTATGGAAACTTAAACTCATATAATGAGTTTCAGTGGCCAGGAACTTCCCCCATCCTTGCAGCTACAACAATTTGGAACTAGTTACTGTCATGAACACCAGGTTGTCATTGTTCTCACTATGTGATTTTGAGATGGTCATGTGTCTAATATTACATTAGTTTTACGGCTCCGCGTTGTGACTCGGAAAGGAAAGGCTGCACCTGCTTGAAACAATCGGGCTGCTTAATGTATTGAAACCGAATGAACGGAGTTGCAGACGACAACAGATAAGACTGTATCGGGGCAGTGTGAGAGTCAGCAAGTGTTGAAACCAGAGAGTCGTGTCCGTCCGTCCAGGAGAACCTGGAGCAACACGGAAAGTCAATGGACAATATTCAGACCTCTTTCTTTAAAGTAGAGAGAAGGACGCTGGTCAGATGGACCGTCAGTGTCGGATCCGTTTCCAAATGAGAGTGAGAGGGGAAGTCAGCACCTCCTTCAGCTGCTGTCTGAACTTAGTCTGGCTGACGGCGTAAAGAGCGGTGTTCGTGCAGCAGCTCAGGAGTTGCAGCATGTAGCTCAGTTCGTTGAAAAATGAAGGTATCCTCATCCAATACGGGGGGGTTACTACATGAAACATTCTGTTCCAAATAGCCATCACCCCATACAACGCCCATAACAGGATGAAATTTCCAGAGACGAACAGCAGTAAAACGAGGGACTTTCTGCGGCTCTGCATCTCCGGATCTCCGGAACTCTGACCACGGCTGGAAGCCCGGAGTCTGCCGCGGGCTCTACTGGCCACTACAACGTTCGTGATGGTGAAAGCATTGAGCAGGATAACAACGAGGAATGGAATCACAGTCGAAAAGGCAATACGACCTACATCAATTACTGTCCAGAATAGTGACCCCAGTATTTCCCACCTCTGCATGCAAGGCCACATTAGGTTAGAGGAAGTATATACATCTTGGACCATGAAGAACCAGATAACGTTCTTTAAACAACTCAGTGCAGTCACTGTACTCAGAACCACAGCGACCGTTCTCCCAGTGCAATACTTAGCGCTTAGAACCTGGAAGCAAATGGCCACAAATCGATCAAAGGTGAAGGCGACGGTGAACCAAACAGAACAATCTGTGGCGGCCTGCATTAAGAAGACGTGGGTTTTACACACGCGGACGTAAAACAGGAAGGAGAACTCATCCGGAAAAGCCTTCGGAATTTTCATCAATATAACGTCCAGGAAAACGACCGCGAGGTCAGACGCCGACATGGCCATCAAATAGCGGGTGACTGTTTTAGAGAGTCCGCACTTTCCCCGTGACAGAATGACAATTGTCAGCACGTTCACTGTGAAACACAGAAGTACAGAAATTATACATCAGATTGAGAGCATCATTATAAAATTTGCTAAGGACAAAATCAAATACTTGCACGATTCAGAGGTAGCTGAATGATTCGCTGATTGGCGACGGGTTTTGTGTCAGTCAGGAATCAATATTCCATACGAATGCTAATTAGTGAATCTGATGTCACCAACTGAACAGAAGACGCTTTGAAATCCTGTATCCGAGTGAGGACAAAAATGAGCGAATATCATTTGCATCATTTCTCTCCCCAAATAAAATATACAATCTGAGAGAAGCAGCAAATATTAAATTCAACAATGAGCCCAATTCAGTCGAACAAATCGAGCTGACATTTGCCCCGGTCCAGTGCAGTATCACCGATCTCTGTACATCATTGGAAACAAAGAGCTGTAGTCAATAATGCAGTGGTTGTCCGTTCTGATCGAATACCCTGGCTGCATGCAATATGGAATTAAGTTCAATAAAACTCCTAACATTTCAGCTGGACGCGGTGCGGGGAAATGCCGTAGGCTTAAGATCCTGTATTGCTTTTGCTCCTGCGATGTCAAATCAGACATTTCACAAAAAGGCACTGATCTGATCAGTAAGTGACCATTCACCGGTCCCTTTGTGTTTCGGGAAGTGTTTCGGGTGCATCGAGAAGGTGAAAACAGAAGAGTACTGCGGTCTGATGTTTTAGTTGGGAGTAATGCTGAGAAACACCCTGATACAGTTGCTGTGGAAACTGTCGGACTCTCATTGAGCGCATCCGCGATTATACCACAGGTGGAGAATATTTGGAGATGGGTGGAAAGCATTGATACCCAATGAACACACGGGTGCACAGTGAGAGTGAGAAGGCTGCATGGACCCGAAACCGGCGGCATAAACAAAAGCAAGAGTATTTAGGTCACCCCGAAGTGTAAAATAAAATAATCAGGTGGAGGTACAGTGGATAGAGGAGAGCAATGTGACCAATAGTAAGTCAGGTGCAGTTAGATTCAACGTGGAGTGAACGCATTGTGAATGGCTGGGGTAGTCAATTTCAATTTCCTCAAAGCCACCGGGTCAAGGCAAGAAGCTGTCTTGACAACATCAGTGAACCAACAAGAACGAACTTTAATGGGGATGGATACAGATTACGTAGAAACTTCACACACTGAATAGACGGTTTTCAAGATTTTATTAATTCTAAAGCCATTGATTTTCCGACTCGCCCACTGTCCTCTTGTATTCAGTTGCAGAACCGCACCTAATATCCCAAACTCTCTAAAGCCCTACACCAACCACCTCGGGACGGATAGAGCTGTTATTTCTCTGTCATGTTATTTCTTTCGTTAAGGTCATTATTCTGCGTATACTAGTCTTTCTGATTTGTTCCACATTTACTCTTTATTTGGATAGAAAATGTTCGACTGTCTGTCAGAGGTGCAGATGCCATATACTGTGTGCTGGTTAACCCTAACATAGTTTGCAGCCTGCGTTTTGGACTAAACAACAATATTAAATGCAGAAGGTACTATTTTTTTTTTCTTCTTCAAGAATCACTATTTGGCCGCGCTGAATACATGGTGTGCCAGACCGGCCTTTAGCGAGAGAGTCAGACATGGTCCAAGTCTTCGTGAGGAGCAGAGTCTGAGGTGCAGCACAGATAATGATTAGAGATTCGGAAGGGGGAAAGAGTGCAGAGGAGACTTCTCTCCCTCTACTAAGCCAGGAATTGAACAGGGAATTATGGGTTCATCATGGCCGGTGACAGAGAGAATCAAAGGCTTTACCAGCCGAAGAACTTTGATTCTACAGAGGAGGCGCTGATCTGTGGTGTTTACTTAGAATGCTGAGTAATGGAGAGGACAGAGGCTTTCACTGTGCTCAGAGTCAAAAACAAACAGCAGAATGAAAACGTCCATTGCAGCTGCCGTGTGATATTTATGGAAGGCTGGTGCAGCGGGCAGGGACAGATTTTGGAATCGGCGCAAATTTAAGTTTACATTCCCGATAGGTAAACAGCAACACAAGGAAAGAGATCTTTGAAAATCCGCGGTGATTGGTGCAGTCTACACGATGCACTGGAACAACTCAACAAGGCTCATGGACAACTTCCTAACCTACGACTGCAACCATCTAGAAGTTCAGGAGCAGAAAAGCATAGCGATTCCGCTGCCTGGACATTTCCCTCTAAAATACGCCATTGTAACGCTGAAAGGAGTATCGCAATTCCATTCCAGTCTCTGAGTCAAGACCCTGGTACTGTCCTCCCAACAGCCATGTGGGATATCCAGTCCTCAAGTACTTTAGCTGTTCCACAAGACAACTAACACCTCCGTTCGCAAAGACAGGCAGGAATGGACAATACAATGCTGGGTCAGCTAGAGAAATTCACGGCTCTTGAGCAAGTAAAACAGAAATTGAATATCGGGTTTTGACAGCATCCCTAACTGTCGGAAAAGAGAATAAGTCGTCAGTCTGACACTGGCGTTTTCAACGTTTACCGAATATAAAGGTGGAGTTACGAATATATATCAAGCAAACAAAAAGGACCGTGTATATTTGTGGGTAACATGAGGAGCAGTGGACATGACGTTCGTCTTGTGTGCGATAATAAAACTATAGTATAGCTGCCTCTCGAAATAGTTTCAGCATCAGACATCGACTTACCAGAGATGGCAACAACAGCAAGAATTGGGTAGTAAATCGGAGCAATGTTCCAGAGCGCGATTTGGATCCGCTGTGATAATGTCAGTTCATCTGAATGAGTTTTGAAGTGAGCATCCCCATTGAAACGTTCTGATCCATTGGTGTAACTTTCCACTGAACTGATCCCAGATTCAGACCCAGTCCTGAACTGTCCCACTCCACTCTCCACAGCTTGTGCGTCGGAACT
The DNA here is from genome assembly GCF_030144855.1 of Hypanus sabinus. Taxonomy (NCBI): domain Eukaryota; kingdom Metazoa; phylum Chordata; class Chondrichthyes; order Myliobatiformes; family Dasyatidae; genus Hypanus; species Hypanus sabinus. The sequence goes on from NW_026781292.1 coordinate 277,645, forward strand.
CCGATTCCCGGGTCTGTTGAACAATGTCATTACCGGAGGCGATGCTTGTACTGACAATCATTGGAGGCAAACCCTATTTGTAATAGAGAAGCACGCTCCAATGACTTAATCAGACCTCATGGGTGCTCCCTTAATTAAACCCAGTAGATGAACAGGTGCAGTTAACCCCTGCGTTGACAGTGAAATAAAGTGGCAAGGATAGAGTGGAGGGAACAATATGAAAGGATCGGGGTTTAAACTTATTTGTCATGAGCTTGCAGTAGAGAAACTATCACCGAACATTTTCTCCGGACGGCTGGCACATTAGATAGTTGTTTGTTTGTTTGTTTGTTTGTTTGTTTTTTTAAGTACACGGTCTGTTTTTCACTTGTATGAGCGATCGGTGATAAACTTTCTCAAGGACAGAATTAAAACCTCAACTTTCCAAACGTGGAACCGATAAAAAGACACAAGTTATAAAACAAGAAAGCTTGGAAACCACAAGGACTCCGTGAAATTTCGATATCGAAACACGATAGAGCGTATGGCGGATAGTGATGCTCCACCAGGAATATTTAATCACTGAGCGAGGGACAAGTAAACATTTCTTCTCAATTACTTTGCACCGTCAGAAGCTTCTGATTATATTTCTCTCCCCCCCCACCACCCCGAATCCGCATTATTTGCCATGACGAGAATATCTGCAGATGCTGGAAATCCAAGCAACACACTCAAAATCTGGCGGAACTCAGCAGGACAGGCAGCATCTTTGGAAAAGTGTGAATAGTGGATGGTTCAAGTTGAGGCCATTCATTAGTACTAGCAATAGAAAACTGAAGTCCTACAACCGCGGGCTCAAGAACAACTACTTCACTTTAGACCAGTAGTGTGAAGCTCCGCACGACATTCCTCCAGTTTCCGACAGTCGGCAGTGTAAATCGACGTTGATTAGATGAGCAAAAGTCGAGGTTACCAAGGCGATAACAGTTATGATTATCTAAGTCCGAAGAACAAAGATGAGCAAATAAAAGGCTCACATTTAACGGGGAGAGAATCCCTGTCGGCCACGGAATTAACCCCAGTGAACTGTACACCCGGATGTCTTCTGCTCCATATTCTTTTCGCGGACAATTATAAGATTCATCTCGAAAACTCGGCTCCCGGTCTCTGCAGCGCCTTTAAAGTCTCCTGGTAAAATGGAATATCTTTATTGTCATTGCATAGTACAATTTGTCACGCACCGATACAGCGGAAATGAATTTGCAACTCTCGTACTCAATGCTATAAAACAACAAATAAAATAAAGAAACAATAAATTAAAAAAAGTAATCAGCCAGTACAATCAATGTCCAGCAGTACAAAAACGCAACTCAGATGCATGATAGCCATAAAACCAGTATTAAGAGTAGCAATATAACTAATTTATGGAAGATGCTTGATCAATTGGTCCAGAGCAATTATAGGTCTGACGAAAAAGCTATTTTTCAGTTTGGAAGTGCGGGCATAGAAAATCTTATAACGTCCGCCAGAGAGAAGAAGTTCTAACAGATGGGTGTATTGTCCTTACAAATGCTTGTAGCTTTTCTTAGGCAGCTTAAGCTGTAGATGTCCTCCAGGGCTGGCAGCTGTGTCCCGATGATCTTGTGTGCGCTAGAGACGACCTCCTTAAGTGCTTTCCTATCAGCTGCTGTAGAACTGAGATACCACACAGAGATGCAGTACGTTAAGATACTCTCTATGGTGCAGCGGTAAAAGGTCTCAGCATCTGTTCAGGATAGACCAGCGTTCTTCAGCGTCCTGAGGAAAACACAAGGAAAACACATTGCCTCTGCCCACTTGATGAGGCCTTCCCCTCGTAGACGATGTAAGGTCTTCTGAGATGTGTTTTCCCAGAAACCGGAAACTGGTCCCTTCCTCCACTTTGTCTCCGTTAACGTAGACTGGAGCGTTCTTCTCATCCCGTGACTTTCCAAAGTGATAATTAGCTCCTTAGTCTTTGTGGTATTAAGAGACAGTTTGTTCTCTGAGCACCAGCTCACTAAGTTTTGTACTTCCGCTCTGATATGTCTCTGTTGGAGATCACTGTTGTGTCGACTTCGAATTTTCCGATGGTATTGGTGTTAAATGTAGGTACAAAGTCGTAAGTAAAGCGGGAGTAGTGTATGGAACTCACTTCACAACCTTGTGGTGTACCACTGTTCAGGATATTAGTGGAGAACTGCCTGCGAAAGCGCTGACAAGAAATTCAGGACCCAGTTGCAGAGTGATGAGCTGATGGAGTTTGGAAATGAGCTTGCTGGGGTTGACGGTATTCAAAGCTGACAGAAATCTCACAGAAATAGAAGTACCACTCGTCCACCGTTACCTGCATAGACCGTCCAGATAAAAAAAAACACAGAAAAAAATAACACAATCTCTGCCTAAGTCCTAATGTCCTTAATTTAATCAAAAGTCCTTTTTTTCCATAACGTACCACGAGCTTCCAGATCAGCTTATTATCCATCCTGGAAATATTACCACTGATACAGAATCCATCGTCAGTCTACTCTTCCGAAATCCATTTTGATAAAACGCTATATCACTTCTCCCTTCCGAAATATAATATAAACGCTCGATTATCGTACGTTCTATAAACATATATAAATGGGACATTAACGAAACAGGCATATAACTGGACGAATCAGACGGGGACATCCCAGCTTTATATCAGGCAGTAGTACTGCTATTTTCCATGAGCATGGAAGGAGGCCTAGCCTGCAAGTAGGATTTATGCAATTTAATAACATCTCAAGAGTGTTATCTAATAATAAAATATCATTTATAACCCATTCCTGGCTACGCCTGACTTGAACTATTGATAGCCTTCTTAAAGTCACACAATGCAAATTCTACATTAGTGATATATTCATTGCTACATGTGACTTACAACCCCTTATCCCCACACAGTTTAATTTTTTTTCGCTCAAATTATCAAGAAAATGAATCGCAGTAAGTGACCCATCTACTATGTCAATCTACCCTATTTCAGTAACAATATTGTTACCATCATTAATCAATACTGGAAAGTTATTATCCTTGCAAACACATTCCCCACCCTCTTTGTCTTTATCATTCCACAAAAATATCTAAGTCGAGGTTCTGTTCTAATATTATCACAATATAGCCTTCAGTAATCCGTATTTGCAACGTTTACGATGTCCCTCAGCGCGGACTGTTCCTTTACTACTTATAAGGTCACTCTGGAACTGATATTCTTAACTTTCCCAAACGCCCTAGTGATCTCCCTAATTGCCACTGCACACTTCTCAGTCCAGCTTGATGCAGGCCTTCCCCTATTAATCCCAATTTATCTGAATCACTTAAAATGTAGTTTGATAAATAGTGTGACATAACCTCACATAAATCTCAAACTGGAGCCCTAACAGTCGTTCATCAAGTAAAAGCTGAATCTTCTCCCAATTTGCTTTATCAAAAATCCACCTGCAAAAACGACCTACAGTCTTCGATACAAATGCGTATCCAAACTCATGACGATGGGGTAATGCTCACTCAACAACCTTCTCACTCTAGACAAATGATTTGAAACCAAAGTTAAACCTACAACAGTTCCAGACCGATAATGAACATTACATCTCGTGGCGACAAGCAGGCTTCCTGAATACATACAATATCAGGAATAAAAGAACAAATCTGAAATAAACCTCTTAAAATGTTGACCATCAGAATTCGTGCTTTTCGCATTTCACTGCTATATTTGAATTCCATTAAGTGCTTTCACAAGTGGACTGGGATACAGATACTCCACACATCACAGCTTCAGTCAGAGTTTCCAACCTAACACGAGTTATAACAAAATCCTTCTCTGCGCTTCCACTTTAATGTAAATTTCCTCAGTGGGACTAGATGATTGGGCGGTACAATTGACGCCATCCGTTATAAAGATTACAAATATGTAAAGCATCTTCAGTAAGAGATCTCTGTTACCGACATATATCCATTGGCTTCACAGTCTGGTGCTGAGACTGGTAGCACATTGTCAATATTCGGAAATCCTTGACCAAGTCCCTTCTCCATGAATGACATTCATTTTTACTAATTATCATATCAATTCAGGTTCCTCAGTCGGTAACAGCAGGGGGCAGAGGTTTTTGGAAAAGTGCCCCATGGTCAGCCTCTCCTCTTCTGTTGGTGCCACTCCAACTGCATGTCGGAGCTTAGCGAGTTGCTGTTGTTGGTTCTAGCCAGACTCTCTTCCCTTTTCTCGCCACGGTGTGTCTGGGATTTGAGGAAATGTTCTGAGGCAGGCAGTGAGCAAGGAGGCGAGGTCTATAGATCTCGTTTGCCAAACGACTCCACCGCCCGGCCTGTTGATCAGTTTGCACTGGTTCGTCCACATCCCCCCACATCTTCATGCTCTGACTTATTATCCTTTTATCAATTCTGATGAAGAGATTTGGCATGAAACATCAACGATTTCCTCTTTTCCATAGATGCTGTCGGGCGTGCTGAGATCCTCTAGCGATTTTGCTTGTTGGTTGAAGTGCTCCAGAGTTTTTATATCTTGCACCAGTTATTTCTTGTCTCTTCTGCAGAAATGGTTTAACTGTAATCGACACTTTTTCGAGTTCTTTTCTTTCGTGTTAACTGTTTGAAAAAGTTGAAGATTGTTAAATGTTCTTACTTTGTAAATTTATGCTGTTGTACGATCAGTAATATCCTGGCCACAGATAATCGCGTATTAGCAGTATTTACACAGAATCCATAGAAATCATTGAAATCGGTACACATCTAATCGAAACATCAGGGCAGTCTTCATTTTCATTTTCAGAATCTATTTATTGTTACGTAATCTTCAACAGCTACAAAATGATACAAAGCTTCAACAGATTGTGGAATGAGCTTCCTGTAGAAGCAGTAGAGGCCAGTTCAGTTGTGTCATTTAAGGTAAAATTGGATAGGTATATGGACAGGAAAGGAGTGGAGGGTTATGGGCTGAGTGCGGGTAGGTGGGACTAGGTGAGATTAAGGGTTCGGCAAGGACTAGGAGGGCGAAGATGGCCTGTTTCCGTGCTGTGATTGTTATATGGCTATATGGTTATATTAGAATGTTTACAAATAATAATGTTGAAGAAAATCTGACCGTAAAATAAATAATTGAAATATATATAGAAAAAATTAGTAAAAAAAAAACAACCCCCATCTAACTAGAAAAAAAAACACGAAGTACAAAAAAAAAATAGAAAAAAAGAAACATTAGGAATCAACCCCCCGGAGCAATATGATTGACCATCAGCTAAATATTAAATAAAGTCATCAACAGCCATTTCATATTCACATAAAAATAGAAGGAAACCATATAACTTAATTCGAATTAAATGATAATATTTGACAAAATAACCCATTTTCTCTCAAAATAAAATCGAGGATCAAAGGGTCGACTTCTACTTTTTTTTCGAAAGTAAGATATAACATGACTGGAGAAAACCATTCAATTAATGTAGGGGAATGAATATCTTTCCATTTTAATAAAATAGCCCTTCTTGCCAGTAGTGTAATAAATGTAATTAAAGGTTGATCTGAAGAAGAGAACCCTGAATATTATGCGGAACTATTCCAAATAGAACAGTCAATCTAACAGGTTGTAAACTAATTTTCAAAACTTCAGAACTTGAGGAAAATAAAGATTTACAAAACGATTTTAATGAAAAACATGACCAGAACAGATGTGCGAAAGTAGCTACTTCAGGTTTACATCTATCGCAATAGTTCTCTATATTAGAAAATATTTTATGTATTTAAATTTATTCAACTATTTATTCATCCATTTATTTATTTAATTATCTATCTATCTATCCATCTATCTATGATTATTTTAGTCTCTCCTTTGTTAAATACTAACGGTGCACAATTTTTAAATTAATTAAACAATGGTTGGCACAAACAGGAGAAGAATATACTAGTTTCAGAACTCGATGCCAATCATCATTAACAAAGGTCATACGAAGTTTTCTCTCCCAATATTGTTTAATATTTAGTGATATGTTCACTTTTTAGTAACAGAAATAAATTATAAATTCTTCTAATGGAGCCTTTCACTAAGAGATTCAATTTCAGAAGTGTATCCAACAAATCTGATTCGTGTAAATATGGAAACTTAGGTAACTATTGTTGTCAAAAATGTCTAACCTGCAAATATTGCAAAAATGTGTACGAGGAGAGAAAATGTATTAATTAACTCCTCAAAAGACATCCATCGACCATCACAATATAAATCTGTAAAAGAATGAATTCCTTTATTTTTCCATAGGACAAAAATAGGGTCTGTTGCTGAAGGTTTAAATGAAAAGTTTCGTTATAAAAAAATAGACAACTTAAATTGTTCAACATTTAAAAAAAATACGAAACTGAACCCAAATCCGTAGGGGTTGTTTAATAACCGGATAGAGATTTAACTTTGGAATTTGACAGCGTTGTAAAAGTAATGACGCTCCTAAAATTGAAGTTAAAAGAAATTGTTTAACGGCTTTTAATTCCAAATGAACACATAATGATTTCTGGTTCTTATCAAGACAATATAACCAAAAATATAATTGTCATATTCACAGGCCAATAACGCAGTCTTAAATTAAGGAGTGCAAGTCCGCCATGTTTTTTTTAAATTTTTCTAAATTATACTTATAATTCTTTCTCTCTTATTGTTCCTGATTAAAGAAGAAATACGGTAGTCAATTTGATCGATTTTTTAAGTTAAGAACATAGATATATTTTGGAAAGTATATAAAAATCTAGGTAAAATCACAATTTTCACAGCATAAATACGACCTATTAAAGAATACTAAGTGGATTCCATCTAGAATATAGTTTTCTCATGGAGTCCATTAAAGGAAATATATTCGCGTTAAAGATTTCTTTATATATTTTAGTAGTTATAATACCTAAACATCTAAATGTATTTACAATTCTGAAAGGAATATCATTATATATACAAACATGACATTTAATGGGAACAATTCACTTATATTCAAGTTAAGTTTATATCCTGAAAATTTACCAAACTCTTTAAGTATTTCCTAAAGATTAGGAATTCATTCCTCAAGATTTGAAAAGATCATCTGAATAAAGAGAGATCTGGTATATGGCTCCATTCATAGAGATACCACGAATATTTTTAGCTTCTCGTAATGTTATAGCTAAAGGCTCCAATACAAGATTAACTAATAAAGGACTTAATGGACTCCCTGTCTAGTGCCACGGGAAAGTGAGAAAACAAAAGACCTGCATTTATTGGTAATGACAGTAACAATATGATTCTTGTAAATCATTTTAATACATCTGTTGAAAATATTACCAAAACCAAATTTTTCAAGTACTTTAAAAATATGGCCACTCAAGTCTATGAAATGCTTTTTCTGCATCGGGAGAGATAACACATTAAGGTTGCTTAGACAATGATAAATACATAACGTTCATCAATCTCCGAACGTTAGAGACAGAATAACGGCCTTTAATAAAGACCGTTAGATCCATAGAAATTATTTTAGTTAAAAATTTTCCAAGCGATTAGCCATTATATTGGAGAGATTTTTTGCATCTACATTTAATAGCGTAATAGGTCTATATGATGAACATTCAACAGGATCTCTATCTTTTTTTAAGAATTAAGGACATAGATGATTCATAAAAAGTAGAAGGTAATTTACCTTTCTCAAAGAATTCATGAAATATGTCCAAAAGATACGGAGAATGTAATCTTCCATTTTTTTTTGTAAACTCCCACTGAATAACCCTCACGTCCAGGAGCTCTACCTAATTGCATTCATAAAATTGCTTTATGAATTTGATGATCGGTAATTGGAGCATCAAGCATCTGTTGACCTTCAGGAGAATTTTTTAGAAAGTTAATCTTACGTAACAAAAGCCCTGAATTTGGAGGAATCTGCAGGAAATTGAGATCTATTAAAGATCAGAGTAAAAATCTTGAAATCTTAATGTCCTTATGATTAGTTACTATATCTCCATTATTTTTATGAATCTTTAAAATTCGTCTTTTGGCTCTAGCTGTTCTTAATTGAGAAGCTCGGAGCCGATTATTTTTATCTCCCAAAATATAAAATTGTCTTTTCAATTTAAGCAAATATCCTTCAATAGGATAGATCAGTAATACATTATACTGTGATTGTATATCTACTCATCTTTTAAATGAAACAACATTTGGAGAGATTGCATTGATGTTATCTAATTCTTTAATTATTTTAGAGGTTTTATCTAATTCCATTCTTACTTGTTTCTTCAGTTTAGCTATATACAAAATAATTCGACCGTGTAGATAAGCTTTTAATGTATTCCAAATTTCTAACTTAGAGACGTTTCCTATATTATTAAAGAGAAAAATCTATTTTATCTGAACTTCGATAGCAAATTCTGAATTTTGTAATAATTGTTATGGAAAATGCCAAAATGTTCTAGTAGATACAACATATTTCAGTTCAAATATTAAGTTTAAAGGAGCATGATCAGAAGTAGAAATCGCATCATACTCACATTTCTGAACATTGAATACAAATCGAGGTAAACTATGAAATAGTCGATTCTCGAATATTTATTACAAACATGCGAGGAAAAAGAGTATTCTCTATCACTAGGGTACATATGCCTCCAGACTTCATTTAAACCGTAATCAATTAAAAAGGAATAAGTGATGGAGAACAATTAGCGAGCTGAGATTTGGATCATGACTTATCCATTAAAATATTTAGGCATGCATTAAAATCACCAACCAGTAATAACAGATAGTCGTTTACATCAGCTAATAGAGCAAATATTGTTTTTTAAAAAAAAATGAGATATCATCAGCATTTGGTCCACAAATATTAACAAAACCATTTCCTGTTACAAACTATTCCTTTAACAATCAAAATTCTACCATTAATATCAGCTATCATATCCTCTTGATTAAAAGGAATATTGAAATCAATAAATATAGAGACACCTCTAGTTTTACTCTGGGAGTTTGCGTGAAACTGAGGACTCTTCAATATTTAAAATATTGATTTTTGTCACATTACCTGATATTCGTCCCTTGAGCAAAGATTATATCAGGCTGGAATCGGTTAATAAATTTAAATGTTTTCTTTCGCTTAATTTCATTATTCCAACCGCGAACATTCCAAGTTAAAATATGTAACTGTTTAGATATCATCATGGAACTTTGTATCTAAAAACAATAGTTAGACGTAGGTCTGAAGAGGGTAGTCGAACATGGCGTAGATGAACAACAATAAAAACAATTGCCGTATGTTCTGGGATTCTATAATGGAGAAAAAATGTCCCACGCAAACTACAAAGCCCAGAAACAAGGCAATATTAATCGTCGCAATCCCCAAGGAATGCATAGATTCAAATATAAGCTCCGCCTACCTAAGTAAGAAAAGAGAGAAAAAAAGCATCTCTGTCTCCCTCTACCGCACACAAAACTCATTAGAGTCGACATTTTTCTCAATATAATTAACGTGCAAGGAAACTGTTTTTCTTGTAAAATGAAGCGACCTTCAATTTGAAAATAACCTTCACAACATTAGATAAGGGAAGAAAAACACATCCAAAACAATTATTTAAATATTTGCTCAAAAGAAAAACAATCGCCATTTTTAAATTTTCCGATCTATCTTTAGAAAATAAGGAAATCGAAATAATTTCTTTAAAGATCTTTACAGAAGCATACGAAACAAAAAGAAACTATTAATTAATTTAAATCTGCTGAAAAAAATTCTAAATGGTTCAAACTTATTATAGTCTATCAACAGTTCTCCCTCTATGTCTTCTGAAATTGAAGCCATCCAAACGAGTCTTTTTCAGAGATAAAAATACATTTTTGGTTAAAGACTACGATAACCATTAAATCTTCAAATCTTATCACTGTTTACACCGCGAGACAATCAAGCCATTATAAATCATTCAAGCTTCAGGCTTCAGACTCGTCATCGGATGCGTCGGATACAGAATTAATAAAATTCAATGCGTCGACAGGATCATCAAAAATATGAAAGTCAGACATTTTGACAAAAAGCCTTAATTTCGCTGGATACTGAAGCAGTAGAAAGATGATTTTTTTCATACGCTAATTTCATAACCGATGCAAATCCAGCACGCTTCTTAACCATTTCGCGTGGAAAAACTTAAAACAAGCGGATGTCTGTATCCTGATACTGAAATTGTCTTTTTTAAAAATCTCGCAATCTTAATAATATGGTCTTTGTCTCTGAAACGGAGAAAGCATACAACGATATGTCTGCTTTTACCTTGTTCCAAAAATTTTAAAATGATTACTCTGTGAGCCATTTCGATATCTGAAGCCTGGAAACAAACCTCCGGAAATAAAGACTGAAACATCTTTGCGAAATCATCCAGTGTCTCGGCCGATTCTGATTTCACTGTTAATCCAACAATTCCAATAATATTCCGACGTGATCGAGCTTCGGGATCGACGATCCGTTTTTGTACTTTTTTTCCAAACGAGAAGGAAGGTCAGCAGAATTCCGTTTAACTTCTTTAAGATCAAGACTCAGAGAGTCAACTTTTCCTTCGAGTTCCTCTGTTAATTGAGTTTTCTCAATGCCAATATTGCTGATTTGAGATTCCAGTCTATTTACCCAGGCGAGTTCCTCCGAGAATTTGTCAGCTTTTTTGGACTTTCCATTGCCTAGATCCGGATTTATTTTGGAGCTTCTGAGAACATCCATAATTATAACAGTTACTCTACAAACCCGACTGAATAAAACAGAAATTCCGACGTTTATACTGGAAAAGGGAGAGATTAAAGGGGGAGAAGAAGTGACTGTCTCTTACATGTCCATAAACAGGAGGAGGAGCAGGAATTCAATTACATTATGATCACTGCCTTTTAAAGGTTCATTTACATTAACCTCCCTAATAAGATGTGGGTTGTTACTTTTATGAGTGATGAACAGATCTGATGGAAAATGGGGTGCAGAGATAACTATTCCCCTCCCCCCCCCCGAGATCTAAGAACTATTGCTGTTGCTATGCTGCTAATGAGAGAGAGAGAGAGAGATGAAGCACAGAGGCAGGAACATCTGCTACAGATAAGAGAGAGTGTTGATTTATTGTATTTTGACTCTTCCTGGATTATTTACCTTTCACTACAAGGAGTTTACTTTGCTCGTTTACATTCCTCAAAAGACAGCAGGAGTGGCCTGATTTGATGGACTCATTCATTCAGACTTGATGGATTGCTGGGACCCCGTCAGTATGGAAAAAAGACAGGTCAGGGGAGGCACCCTTCAGACACAAGGATTGACACTGACTGAGTGTTGTGAACCCACTGGAAGGTGGGGCTTCGAGGACCGAATCAGGAGATCGGTCAATGAAGCTCACAGTGTGACGGCAGGGCCTGGGAGAAACGCTGCGTGTGTCTAATCCTGCCAGAGTGAAGAGTCCACCACAGAAGAACGGTCTAGCTGAAGACCAGAGGTTCATAACTGAATGAAAACAACGGTACGACGGAAGCAACAGAAGGTTTGCTTGCTGCATCTCTCTCTCTCTCTCTCTCTCTCTCTCCAAGGATTACAACACAACAACCATTACTAACTCAGCTCTCACGAACTAAACTTTATACATTTCTATGACAATTCATTTACCCCTAGACATTGATTGAGCTTGTTTATTATTGCTTAATCTTATTCCTACAGTTCTATGCTTATTATTGCCGACTTGGTTTATATGTATATTTGTATTTTCGGTAGTGTATTATGTAGTTTACTAATAAACATCTTTAGTTTTGGTAACACCAGAAGCCAAAGGATATCTCTATGTTTGCTGGTCTGTAAAGCCAGTAACGGGGTACATCATAAATTGTGGGCACGTCCGGGATTTAATTACGACTGGCGCCAGTGAATCGGAATAGAAGTCCATTATCTGATCTGGTTGTGCGGAAAACCAGACGGGAAACCAGCATAGATGGAGGTTGACAATTTTTTAAAAGACCCGACTTCGGGGCATTAGAGGTTGCCAGGAAGGCGGAATTGGTGAGTTTTGCGAAACGATTGAATCTATCAGCGGTGAAACCGACGATGAGAAATTTGGATATACAGAGAGCAATAACTGTTCATTATGTATCCGAGGGTGTGTTCCTTTCGGATGTATTGGACCTGTTGCCTGAGAGGAAACCAGCTGAGGGTGAGATTCAGTTACAGATAAGAAAAATAAGGTTGGCTGAGGAGAAGGAGGAAAGGGAGCATGAGCTCCGGATAAATGAGATGGAGACAGAAAGGCGGAGAGCGGAGTTTGAAAGGGAGAAGGAAGAAGGTGAAAAACAGAGAGAAGAAGCTGTAAAGCAGAGGGAGGAAAGGGAGAATGAGGGGCAGTTTGACCTGGAAATGGTGAAGTTAAAGGCATCGCAGGGAAGGGACCAGGCAGCTGACTCAAACAAGGCGTTCATGTTTGGTCAGGACATTAAGTTGGTACCCCCATTCGAGGAGATGGATGTCGATAGGTACTTCCTCCATTTTGAGAAAGTGGCTGTGAATCAGTATTGGCCTAAGGAGATTTGGGTTGTTCTGCTACAGAGTGTACTTATGGGGAAGGCTCAGAAAGCGTATTCGGCATTATCTATGGATGAGTCTAAGGATTATGATGAAGTAAAAAGGGCTGTACTGAGGAGTTACGCGTTGGTGCCAGTGGCATACCGGCAGAAGTTCCGGAAATTGATAAAGCCGTGGAACCACACGTATGTAGAGTTTGCCCGTGAGATGCAAATGTATTGGGAGCGTTGGTGCTCCTCAAAAGGGATGGTTGGAGATTATGATAAACTGTTACGTTTAATGTTGGTTGCGCAGTTCAAAGGCTGTATCCCTGAAGGTATGAAGACGTACTTGGAGGAGAAGGAGACAGAGATTCAGTCTGCCACTGCCAAGTTAGCAGAGGAGTTTGCCTTAACCCGCAAGACAAAATTTCCCCCAAATAAGAGCTACCAGAGAGGCAGTAGGGACGGTAGAGAAAGCCCACCGCCTAGGGCAGCGAATAAGCTGGGAACTAGCGGAAAAGATAAGGAGGAGGAAAAGCAGGCTGGCAGGAAGTTTCCCAAATTTATGTGTTATCATTGAGGGAAAGCGGGTCACATAGCATCTAAGTGCTTTGCTCCGAAGAAGGAGATAGGAGAAGGGAAAAGAACAATCCTGACTCGCTGCACTGAGCCGGTCAACAGATCGATGAGGAAGGCGAAGTTAGATCGAGCCCAAGAGGGACTTGAGAACTTTATCTCGGAAGGGATTTTGTCTGTGAAGGACGTTGAAACCCCAGTTCAATTGCGGATCTGGAGAGATACTGGGGCTGGTCAATCATTGATTCTAACGAAGGTGTCAGATTTCGGTGCTGAGACCGAGACTGGGGAGGTAAATGTGTGAAAAGGTATCGGAAAAGGAAATGAAGCCGTACCTTTGCACAGGATATTTTTGAAATGTGTCCTGGTTTCTGGACCAGTCGAGATAGGGGTGCGGTGTGGGCTTGGACTGTGTGGGCGTCCTACTCGGAAACGATCTTGCAGGTGGGGACGTGTATTCAGCAGTGAAACTAACAAGCAAGCCTGTAAGTGCTGAGGACCCGTCCATAGATTCCAATATTTATCCCGCATGCGTAATAACTCGCAGCATGTCAAGAAAGGAGACTGAGACAGAAACCCGTTTAAATGAGTCCAGTGTTCATTTAGCGGAGAAGTTTTTACCGACCTTGTATAAAAAGGTGATGTCGGATGAGGCGGAAAAGGATAGTGTGGTTATGGACACTAAAGGAGAGGAGGTGTATCTACCATTAGCAAGGAGGGAGTTATAAAGGAGCAGAGACGTGATGAGGAGCTTGTGACGTTGAAAGCATCAGCACCTTCTGAGGCAGAAATTGATAAGGTGCCAGGGGGATACTACCTGAAGGAGGGAGTGTTAATGAGGAAGTGCAGGTCGGCCAAGGTGCCAGTCGCTGGGGACTGGGTGGTGGTACACCAGGTGGTGGTTTCGAAGGTTTATCGGAACGAGATTTTGTACCTGGTTCACAAGATACGCCTAGGTGGTCACTTAGGAGTGAGGAAGACAGTAGATAGAGTTATGAAAGAAATTTTTGGCCAAATATGAGGAAGGATATCATCGACTATTGTAAAAGGTTGCACACTTGTCAGGTGGTAGGGAAGCCAAATCAGATTATCCCTAAGGCACGCCTTAGACAGACAGCTGCCATAGAGGAGGCTTTTTCCCGAATCATTGTGGATTTTGTGGGTCTTTTGCCTAGAATTGCGAGTGGGCGGCAGCTACTAGATTTCCGGAGGCTGTGTCCCTGGGGGGATATTAGGACTCCTGCGGTGTAAAGGCACTCATTAAATTTTTCACCACGGTAGGGTTACCCGGAGAGATACAGTCAGACCAGGGGAGTACCTTCACGTCCCGTGCATTTCAGCAAATGTTGATTCACATGGGAGTTCAACAAATTATAGCCTCTGCATACCACCCGGAATCTCAAGGAGCTTTGCAAAGATTCCACGCGACTTTGAAGTCTATGATTAAATCTTATTGACAAGAAAATACTCGATACTGGGATGATTCTTTACCACTTCTGTTATTTGCAGTGTGGGACAGGTTCAGTCTATTTGAGCTCGTTTTTGGTCACAGGCCCAGAGGAACTTTAACCTTACTCAAAGAAAAATGGTCTACTCCGAACGTGCAAGTCAAAGTGATTGACTATGTTTTGAAGTTCAGTGAAAGGCTCCACAAGTCTTGCGAGTTTGAAAAGCAAAATCTTAAAGACTCCTCGACTAAGATGAAACAATGTTATGATAAGCGAGTCCGAAAGCAAGAATTTCAAGTGGGCGGTAAGTTTTGGTACTGTTCCCTGTAGTTACCAACTCCCTACAGGCGTGATTTCAAGGCCTGTACAAAGTGATCAAGAAAATAGACTCTCTACGTTATGTGATCGAAACACCTGATAGACGAAAGCCGAGCCAGTTGGTTCACGTTAACATGCTAAAGGATTATCATGACGCGACCCCCATGGTGGTCGGTGCTGTCACGAAAACCGATGGGGCAGAACGGGTTGATAAGGAGTGCACCGAACGTTTTGAAAAGATAAGCATAGTACCCACCACACTAGAGAATTCTGTTATTTTAGCCAACTTTGCTGATAAAGTCAGTCATTTGGAGCCTGAACAAAGAGAGCAGCTGATACAGCTAATTAACCGGCATGCAGATTTATGAACAGATGTTCCAAGGAGGTGCAAAGAAACTGTGCATGATGTTATTGTTACCTCAGCCCAGGCTATTAAGCAATCCCCTTATCCGATGAATTTGGAAAAGAGCAAGCTAGTGGAAAAAGAAATTGAGCATCTGCTAGCTGCTGGTATTATTCGTGAAACTTCCTCCGCATGGGCATCTCCATGTGTGGTTGTACCGAAGCCTGACGGTAGTATAAGATCTGTATAGATCTTAACTGACAGCGCTCGAGAAACTTCAGCGTTTGTCACACCATCAGGGTTCTATGAATATAATGTTTTGCCGTTTGGAATGAAAACTGCTCCAGGGACATTTCAGAGAATGATTGACGCGGTGATTAAAGGGTTAACGAACACAAAGGCTCACATTGACGATGTTGTGGTCTGGAGTGATACATGGGATGAGCACATTGAGGCTGTGGAGAAATTGTTTAAACGAATGTCTGTAGTCAATCTCACAGTAAACCTCGCAAAGAGTGAATTCGGCCACGCTACGATCACGTACTTGGGGTACGTGGTAGGATTGGGGCAGCTGGCTACTGTGCAGGCTATTTCTGAGGTTCCTGTTCCAACAAATAAGAGGGGACTGCGAAGGTTTTTGGGAATGGTGGGGTACTATCGAAAATTCTGTAAGAACTTTAAGGATATTGCCCACTCGCTTACAAAGCTCTTGCAGAAAGATGAAAATGTTGAGTGGAGCAATCCATGCCAGGTAGCCTTTGAAAAGTTGAAAACCATACTGTGCTACCACCCTGTGTTAAAAGCACCTGACTTTTCGAAACCTTTCTCCCTGGCGACTGATGCAAGTGACGAGGCTGCAGGGGCAGTCCTATTGCAGATAGCTGGGAATGGAGTGGAGAAACTATTTGCGTATTTCTCTCCAAAGTTCAATGTGCATCAGAGAAATTACTCCACTGTGGAAAAAGAATTGTTGGCACCTATCCTGGCGATACAGCATTTTTAGGTCTACATTTGTTCAGCACAGAGACCATTATTTGTTTATACTGATCACAAACCCTTGGTATTTTTGGCTAACATGAAGAATAAAAATAGGCGTTTATTAAGTCGGCGTCTGTTGTTACAGGAATTCGATATTAAAATACAACATGTAAAGGGGAGTGATAATGTAATTGCTGATTGTTTATCCAGGTTAATTTGAAAGTATATCTGTATTATTCTTGGTGAATATTCCCGGAACGATGAGGGTGTTATGAGTATTGAACAGGCCTGAGGGGAAATTGGGTGCAGAGTTAACCATCCACCCACCCCCCCCCCCCGAGAACTATGAACTATTACTGTTGCTATGCTGCTAATGAGAGAGAGAGAGATGAAGCATAGAGGCAAGAACATCTGCTGCAGATAAGAGGAGGAGAAGGACTGTTAATTTATTGTATTTTGACTCTTCCTGGATTATTTTCCTTTCGCTGCAAGAACATTATTTTGCTCGTTAGCATTCCTCAGGAGACAGCAGGAGTGTCCTGATTTGATGAACACAGACATTTAGAATAGATGGATGGCTAAGACCTGGTTAGTAGGGATAAAAGACAGGTCTGGGGAGACACCCCTCAGACACACCAGTGGACTCTTACAGAGTGTTGTGAACCCACAGGAAGGTGGGGTCTTCGGAAACCGGATCAGGAGATCAGTCAATAAAGCTCACAGCGTGACGGCAGGACCGGTGGGGACTTGTGTGTGTGTCCACTCATGCCAGAGTGAAGAGTCCACCACAGAAGAACGGTCTAGCTGAAGGACGGAGGGGTCATAGCTGACAACGACACGACGGATTAAGGAAGCAACAGAAGGTTTGCCTGCTGCAGCTGCCTAATCTCTCGTTCTCTCTCTCTCTCCAACGATAACAACACAACAACCATAATTACGTCAGCACACATGAACTGAAATTTATACTCTTCTATGACAATTCGTTCACCCCTAGACATCGACAGAGCTTGTTTATTATTGCTTATTATTATTCCTACACTTTTACGTTTATTATTGCTAACTTGTTTTATATGTACATTTGCATTTTTGATACGGTATTCTGAAGTTTACTCATAAACACCTTTAGTTTTGATATCACCAGGCTCCAACGGATTCTTCTTTCTCTGCTAGTTTGTAAACCCAGTTACGGGGTACGTAACAAAAGAAGGACGGCACCTTGCGTCCATGCGTTGATTAGTTGGCCTGAATGAAGTCACTGTGAAGAACCGTTATCCTCTCCTGCTCATGACCTCGGCAATTGAACTACTACAATGAGCCTCAGTTTTCACAAGCTTCATCTCCGTAACGCCTATCATCTTGTCCGCATCCGCGAAGGGGACGGGTGGATGACGGCCTTCAATGCTACATCGTGCCATTACGATATCTGGTCATACCATTCGGTCTCACCAATGACTTGCTGTATTCCAAGCCCTGGTAAATGACGCTCTTCGGGGCATGATGAACCAATTTGTTTTTGTGTGTTTTGACGACATTTTGATTCAGTCTAAGCTCCTTATTTAACACACTACTCATGTCCGCAGAGTTCTCCAGCGCCTTCTGCAGAACCAGCTCTTTATTAAGGCTGAGAAATGTGAGTTTCATCGCAATGCCGTCTCCTTTTCAGGAGGCTCTATTCAGATGGACCAACAGAAGTCCATAGCGGTGGTCGACAGACCACAATTCTTGATTCATCGGATTTGCAAGGCTTCCTGGCGGCCTTCGTTAAATTCTATCGCCGCTTCACCGGCAGTTGCAATACACTGGCTGTACCAGTCATTGCTATTACCTCATCGGCTGTCAGATTCTCCTGGTCCCCTGCTGCTGTAAAAGCATTCTCTGACCTGAAGGAACATTTTAACTTTGCCCCTATCCTGATTGAACCCGACACCGACCGGCAGTTCAGTGCGGAGGTGGATGGATCTGGCATTGGTTCTGTCTCAGCGCACGGCCAAGGATGAGAAGGTACACCCCTGAGCCTTCTTCGCTCACTGCCTCACTGCCACGGAGCAGAATTACGATGTCGGAAAGCGTGAGCTGCTTTCTCGGAAGCTAGCTGTGGGGAGTGAAGGCTTTTTCTTGAGTGAGCAAAGGTGCCATTCTTAGTCTGGACTGATGACGAGAATCTGGAGTATATCTGTACGGCCAAGCTGCCCAACTCCCGTCAAGCTCGTTGGTCCTTGTTTCTCTCAAGGTTCAATTTTACTCTATCCTTTCGCCCTGGTCCCATGAATGGAAAACCTGACTCCCTTTCCCGAAGACTTCCTTTCTCTGAGACCCCTGAGGTACCCGATGTCATCCTGACTGCTGATTCTCCCGTGCGTGCAGCGCAATGGCACATTGAAACCAAGGTGCAGGCTGCTCAACAGCGCGGGGCATGGCCCACTAACAATGTTTATGTTTCCAGCTCTGTCCTCTCATAGGTATTGCAGAGGGGTCAATCTTTCCGGTTATCCTGTCACTCTGGAACTAAGCGTACTCAGGCCTTCAGCAGTCGTCAGTTCTGGTGGTCCTCCATGGGAGATGTTATCCGCAGCTTTGTCTCAACATGCTCGGTCTTTGCTCAAGGCAGGAAGTCTAACAGGTCACCTGCTTATCTGTTACAACCCCTTCCTATCCCCAAGAGACACCGACCCCCATTACCATTTGTTTGTCTCAGGTCTTCTCCCATCAGTAACTATTTCCCATTCCCACAATAGTTGATCGCGTCTCCAAATCTGCACACTTAATTCCTTTACTTAAACCCCCCTCGGACAAAGAAACAGCCAAATTATCAGGACCCATGTTTTTAAATCACATAGATTTACTGTAGATATTACATCAGACAGGTTTCTCTATTCGCATCGAACTTCTGGACGGCATTCTGCAACCTTCTAGGTGTTTCTGTGAGTTTGACCTCAGGATTCCACTCACAGACTAATGGGCGGACTGTGCGGGCCAGACCGCCCAGAGGGCAGGTGTTTGAAGTTGGAGATAAAGTTCTGGTTTTGTTTTCCATGGGTATTAAAGGAAAAGAACAGAAAGTCACATCAGCCCCTCTGATTTTCGATGGTGACCGGAATGAAATTCCCGTCTGCAAACACAACCTCCGCCGTTTCAGGACTGTTTACTCGCTCTGGATCTGTTGTTCCATTTTACTGAGTACGCAGGGATTAACGACATCTGTTGGTTTATTTGTTTCAATTTCCACGGGGTTTGATTGCGTTATCGAGTGTGGCGCTAAAAAGGTTGTACTTAGTGATTTAACACAGTGTATGTGACACAAATCATACAGTATCGATAATGCTCATCGACATCGCAGGGACGAAAAGTCAAGTGCCACATATTGGAACAGCAGAGTGGGAGAGAGCAAGACTGGACTAGAGCTTGGGAACCGTTCAATATAATGTTCCATCAATGGATCTGGTGCTGAAAATTCAGGGGATGTTACAGAAACGGGGTTTAATGAGGCTGCTCGCCTGAAGGCCTATGATTATACCGGGCTAACATTGTCACAGCGGATCTATTTTGCCCTACTGCCCATTGTTCTGATTTACTATCCTGTCCTTGCCTTTGTTGCAATACCCGGTAAGACGAAAACCCCTATTGTGATTACTTCGAGGATCATACCTCTCAACGGGCACCGTGCATCGACATCTCTCCATACATAGAACATAGAATAGTACAGCACATTACAGGACCTTTGACCCACAATGTAGTGCCGACCTTCAAACCCTGCCTCCCATATAACCCCCCACCATAAATTCCTCCATATACCTGTCTAGTAGTCTCTTAAACTTCACTACTGTATCTTCCTCCACCACTGACTCAGGCAATGCATTCCACGCATCAACCACTCTCTGAGTGAAAAACCTTCCTCTACTATCCCCCTTGAACTACCCTCCCCTCATCTTAAACCCATTTTAACTTATTAATCGCCAACTCCAAATGGTAGTTCGAGAACAGCTGGAAGTCGCACTGCAGACCTGACGATTTTTGTAAACCTGCTGATGACCATGGCGCGAAAACTTTATACACTGCCTGCTTTTATTTGAGGAGGACTTGCAGGCTTCGTAAGTTGAGCCACTATATAATTGCCCATTTTAAACGCCCTTGCGAAGGTGATAGTTGACTGCCTTCTTGAAACGCTATCTTTCTTAATGTAGGGACATATCCACGGAGTTCTTAGGGAGAGATTTCAGGGATGTTGACGCAGAGACGGCGATGGAATATTATATATTTCCACAGTAAAATGATATGCAATTTTAATGGTAACATCCTGTCTTGGCGCTGTTGTTAATTTGGAATTCCAGCTGGTGACTGTTGCCCATTTGGAGGTTGCAGTCTAAAAAGTCCTGAAGAGTTATTGGGCTGAATGTTATGGGCTGTACAATGTGCTCTCGGACATGACAGGACTGGTCCTCTTGAATATCCGTATGGGTATAGTCAGGTGAATGTATCACCTCAGATTGTGTGAGAGGAGAACTGAAGACAATACCAAGGTGAAATATTTAAGGATAATGTGAGCGGAGATGACCTTGAGTCTCAGCGTGGAACGAGCTACTATCCGAAGTAATACATTCGGTCTCAAATGGAAAGTTAAATGAAGTTTAGATACTCAGGGTATCTGGATAGGAGTGGTTTAGATGTAAGCGTGTGCATCTCGATGTCACTGGGCAGACGGTAAGGTCAGCGTGGACTAGATAGTCTGTGTTTGTGATGTGGTTCTCTATGACTCTACAAATCCTGTAGAAATATTACCAAATGTTCTTTCTGATACTGTGGTTACTGCACGGACGTAATGTATGATCTGTAAATTTCCTTTCCCTTTGAAAAAAACTTTTTTTTTCGGACTGGGCGACATTATTGGGCATTAATATTGGAATAAAATAGCACCTCTCTCTCTCTGTATCCATCTCTCTTTCTCCCCCTCCCCCTCGCTCTCTCTCTCTTTATGTCTTTCTCTTCCCCTCTGCCTCAACCGACAATGCTCATACTAAATGTGCCAGCGAAGCGCCATACCAGATGTGTAATATTAAATTTTCCGTTTCTCCCAGCGAACGTGCTGACGATTATGGCTCTACCCAGGCGAAAATGCGGCCTCTCTAAAAGTGTCAGCCGCTACCTTTTGGCCATGGTAGGGGCGGATATCCTGGTGGTTTTGTTGGAGGTGATATTGAGGAAAAGTGTGAACGCTTATTTAGATCATTTCCTGCTTTTCTATGAAGTTCTCCTGTGTAGAACCGACTCCTTTATGCCCTACGCCGTTACCGACTGTTTGGTCTGCTTCACTATGATCTTCGCCATTTATCGCTTTGTGGCCAATGGCTTCCAGGTTCTGCAAGTGGAATACTGCACCGCGTCGGGAAAACGGCGACTGTGGTTCTTGGGCAGTGACTGTGTTGAGTTGCTAGAGGATGTATTCTGGCTTTGCATGGTTCATATACATCCACTAACAGACGGTGGCCTTGTGTAGAATATTATGGTAGTTAGAGTTTGCTGATCTGGGTAGTGATGAATATTCATCGCAGAGCTCTCACCACAGTGATCCCATTTGCTGTCATCCTCCTTCTCAATGCTTTAACAATCAAACACGTTTTAGTTGCCAATATTATCCGCGGCAGGTTCCTGGGTGTCAGATATTACCAGAGCACTAGAGATCCAGATTCATCCTGTTGTGGACGTTGTATGAGGTGATAGCCGTACGGAAGACGATGACATATTAATGGGTATTTCAGAGGGTGAATCTGCCGATATTTGTCGACGAACTGCACTACATGCTGCAACATCTGAGCTGCTGTTCCAACATCGCTCTCTGCGCCATGACCCAGAAAAGGTTCAGGAAGCAGCTGCTGGACGTGTTGCAATCTCTTCTATCTCGATTTGTAAAGTGCATTTTGCATTCGGTCTGTGGAGCAAACCACGGAAGTGGACCTCGTGACACACTTGCTCTGTTGCATTCCCACAGCCCTCCCTGTTCAGCACCAAACTGACCCAATTCCGTCAGCAGACACTGGCTCAGCTCGCTGTTGACCTAACCTCCTGTCCACCATTCTGCCCCCATTCTATTATAGTCTTATTACCTTGCATCTGTAACATTGCTCAGCATAGTTCAACAGCTGACGCCTATGAAGCAGTGCACAGATAGTTCCTTCCGGAACCCGAACACTATAAGATTTAACACAAAGGCAGGTAAAGAGCTGAGAGAAACAATGCCTTCAACTTACAAAACTGCGACAAAATACTCTAAAGAAATACATCACTTCAGGATCTCAAAATCAGTGAAGAATCTAACGGTTTCATGATTATAGCTCAAAGAAAGCTGAGGAAAATTTGCGGGTAAGGCAGAATCGATGGATGGAAAAAGCAGGTCGCTCTATCGTGCCGAGACCATTAAACTGGCGAGGAAGAAGAGGCCAATACAAAATGCTCGTGGTGCGGAGGTGAGGAGCAATTAGGCGTACCTGAGAAGTTGATCAGAATAATGTTTAATATTGCCGGCAGATCTCGTAATATTCGTCAACTTGGCGGCAGCCGTACAATGCAATACACATGGGTCTCTGGCTGCAGGCATCATCCGGCAGTCTGCCTCTCCTGCTGGTGCCGTTTTTTTATCTCTTTGCTGTAAAGGATGACTGCTCCTTACCATGCATTGACTACAGGGGACAGAATAAAGTCAATGTAAAGAGCTGTTACGTTCTTCCGCTCATGACCTCGGCGATTAAACTATTTCAAGGAGCCTCAGTTTCCACCAAGCTTGATCTCCACTACGCCCACCAACTTGTCTGCTTCCGCGAAGGGGACGAGTGGAAGACGGCCTTCAGCAGCAGCTCAGGCCGTTACGAGTATCTCGGGTAATGCCATTCGGTCTGACCAATGCCCCCGCCTTCCGCGAAGCCCTGGTAAGTGACGTCCTCAGGGGCATGCTAAAACGATTATATTTTTTGAATCTCGACGACATTTTGATTTTTTCTGAAAAATCCCTGAACATACAGGTCACGTCCGCAGAGTTCTCCCGCGCCTTCTGGAGAACCAGCTCTTTGTAAAGTCTCGGAGAGGTGAGTTTCATCGCAATACCATCTCCTTCCTGGGGTATGTAACGTCAGAAGGCTCTATGCAAATGTAACAGCAGAACGTCAAAGCGAAGGTTGATTGGCTCCCAACCATCGACTTGCTGGGAATTGCAAGGCTTCTTGGGTTTCGCTAAGTTCTATCGCCGCTGTAACAGAAATTACAGTCCACTGGCGGCACCACTCACTGCTCTTACTCCAACGGCTGTCACATTCGTCTGGTCCCCCGCTGCTGAAAAAACATTCTCTAACCGGAAGGAACGTTTTAGCTCTGACCCCATCCTGTCTGTCCCCAAGAAAACCTGGTCCCAAATTGCCCTGGATTTTCCCCCATCAGATGGTAACACCGCCATTCTCAAAGTAGTTGATAGCTTCTCCATGTTTGTACACTTCAGTCCTTTAATTAAACTCCCCTCTGCCAGAGAAACAAACAAATTACTAGTTTTACCCGTACATATTGTGTCAGACAGGGCCTCTCAATTCACATCCAACTTCTGGAGGGCATTCTGTAATCTTCGAGGTGCCTCTGTGAGTCTGTCTTCAAGATACCACTCAAAACCGATGGGCTAAACGAGCGGGCCAACCAACAGCTAGAGAAAGTATTCCGATGTCTGATCTCCCAGAGCCCGACTGCGTGAAATCAGCATCTACCCTGGGCCGAGTACGCATCCGTCCTCAAAGGTCAAAGGTTCGAAGCAGCAATTTAATGTCAGTTAACTGTTTGCAATATACATCCTGAAATCTTTCTTCTTCGCAAATATCCACGAAAACAGACAAATGCGCTAAAGAAAGAACGACAGTTAAATGTGAGCACCCTAAAGTCTCCTCCAGCTCTCTCCCCACTCGTAAGCGGCAGCAAGCAACGATTCCCCACTCCCCCCACCAACAAAAAAGCGCATCAGTACCGCCACTCAGCGCAAACGTGTTTTAAGCAATAGCAAAGACACAGACCAAAGTTACGTCAAAGGCTTCGCATTTCATTCGGCATTCGAAAAAACAGAGGTTCTCTCTCTCCGTAATAAGGGAGAATGAGGTGTCCCCCATTTTCACAGCGAGCGGAAGACATAAAAGCAATCCGCTGTGTTTACGATGTAAAAATTCGGTTTCGTCATTTTTGGAGCTCTGCGTCCGAAGTTCGCAAAGACATCTGGTCTTCGGGCCAACAGCGAAAGATTTTACAGCCTCTCCGAAGGCACACGAGTCTCCTGCCATGACAACGACCTTCGATCCGCCCGTGTCCAGAGTCTCGAGATATTAGGCTCATAAACTCGAACGACACTCTCAGGCCGAACCCTTGGCATGTAGGATAACGGCCAGTCGTGAAACCACGAGCACGGGTTCCATTCCCGCAATCAACCGACGCCTGCGTGTAACTTCAGGTCAGTGTCTTCTAAAGAAACATGAAAAGAACAAATAAGGATATTAAAGACGGAAAAGAGTTGTTTCCGAAGATGCAAACAAAGGAGTCACCATTCGGTGTCATCTTAAGTCTGTCTCCAATTTCTGTGGATGGATGAAGGAAAATATAAACGATGTGATAAAGATTTAGATGATTACCCATGTGAGCAACGGAATTTGAGCGAAGCTATAGCTAAAGAATGCTTAACTGAGGATTGGGTATAATAGCGGCAGGAAACTAAAGTACAGAGGAAATAATTAGAAGAAGCAGTCGTGTTTTACTTGATGTGGAGACTCGTCTTGAAGAGAAGCTGACCTCCATAATGAGAAAGCAACGTACTTGCGAGGAGGGTGGGTGCTCGGAAAGAGGTACTAATATACTTGAGTCAGTTTTAGATGTTTTGTGAAAGAAAAGTGAGCGGGAAGAAGCACATTAGCTTGGAGCGTAATGGAAGGATTTAGTGAAAAGTGACGCAATACCCTATGGTAATGATTATGATAGGCAGCCCACTTCCGAACATCTCCTGTCAGTACTCAACAAATTAACCCAGGACTATTCTAACTACTTCCACAACTTTCCCCATCTACGACCAGAGAGAATGTCGTAATAGAAGGAAACAGGGGCAGGAATGTGAAAGAATAGCATCCATGTGCCTCAACATCTGGGGCATTATTGCCACGGACAAACATATTGTGCAGTTTAAGCAAATGATCACCCAAGAGCGGTGCATTGTCTCAGCACTAAAGAGAAATGGAAATTGATTGGACTGTGCTTCTATGCGAACATTTCATAAGGCCAGAACACATAGCAGTTTTTTAAAGCCTTAAAATTATATTCTAAACACTCGACTTTGTCGAAAATGCAAGGATAGGGGAGCAAGTGAAGAATTAAAGAATCCGTTGTTACATTTTATTTAGTTAGTTTTGGATGTTAACTGAGGATATCGCCAGACATGCTAACCACATGTAACCAGGTGAGCGCCAAGCACCCGACTATACTTACGTCAGATCTCTGAATGCTGTTACAAGCGCGATAATTAATCAACATTATATAGAGTCAATTATATAGAATCAGATATATAGAACCTTAGAACCATAGAGCATTACAGCAATGAAACATTCCTTTTGGCCCTTCTTGGCTGTGCCGAACCATTTCTCTTCCTAGTCCCACTGACCTGCACCTGGGCCCAATCCCTTTAACCCCTCTCATCCATATACCTGTCCAAGATTTTCTTAAATGTCAAAAGTGAGCCCGCATTCACCATTTCATCTGGCAGCTCAATCCACACTCCCACCACTCTTTTCTTGAAGAAGCCCCCTTCATGATCCCTTTAAACTTTTCCCACTTCACCCTTAACCCATGTCGTCTGTTTTTTTCTCTCCCCTAGCCTCACTGGAATAAGCCTGCTTGCATTCACTCTATCTATAATCCATCATAATTTTGTACACCTCTTTCAAATCACCCCTCATTCTCCTACGCTCCAGGGAATAACGTCCTAACCTATTCAACCTTTCTCGGTAAAACAGTTTCTCAAGCCCCGGCAACATCCTTGTAAACCTTCTCTGCACTCGTACAAAATTATTAATATCCTTCCTGCAATTAGGTGACCAGAACTGCACGCAATACTCCAAATTCAGTCTCCCCAATGTCTTATACAACCTCACCATTACATTCCAACTATCATACTCAATACTTTGATTTATAAAGGCCAATATACCAAAAGCTCTCTTTAGTACCCTATCTACTTGAGATGCCACTTTTAGGGAATTATGTATCTGCATTCTCAGATCCCTCAGACTACTGCACTCCTCAGTGTCCTACCATGTATGCTCTACCTTGGTTTGATCTTCCGAAGTGCAATACCTCCCACTTGTCCGCATTAAAATCCATCTACCATTTTTCAGCCCATTCCTCCAATTGGTTCAAATCCCTCTGCAAGCTTTGAAAACCTTCGTCACTGTCCACTACACCTCCAGTTTTTGTATCATCGGCAAATTTGCTGATCCAATTTGCCACATTATCATCTAGATCATTGATGTAGATGACAAATAACAATGTACCCAGCACTGATCCCTGCGCCATACCAATAGTCACAGGCCGCCACTCAGAGTAGCAATCCTCCACTACCACTCTCTGGTTTCTTCCATTGAGCCAATGACTAATCCAGTTTACTACCTCTCCAAGTACACCTAGCGACTGAATCTTACTAACTAATTTCCCATGCGGGGCACGTATCGTTCAGAATTTCAGTGTCTGGTAGCACCGAAGAATCTAGAAACTCTTTTGTAAAGTTTGATCACTCTGGCCTCACAGAGAGTGAAGCTTGAAGACTTGGTGAAAAGTTGTCACGTGTGTATAAGAAAGTGCAGGTTTGCACTTATAAGTGGGGTAACCTAGGAAAGTAATATACTCGTAGGTCAAGGCAACAAAAGCCACAGTTCCCGACTAGATTTAAAAGCGATAATTCCAGACAAGATTTGGTGGGATATGTTTCCAGTGAAGTGTCCACATATATTCATTCAGTGGTGGTAATGAAGATTACTAAGCTCGATAATGTACAACAAAACGTTCATTTCATCTAAATCCTCTCCTAAGTCAGGGATTGGATCTGAAAAAACACGACGCCATGGGAGAAATGGTGAAGTGGTGGCGTCATGTTTTAAACTGCTGAATGTTAACTTGAGGATGATACTTAATTTCTAGCGACCCTCTGCTTCAGACATTAAAGGATTTCTTAAAGGTTGTATGATTATTTGTGAACTGTTCGACCCTTGAAATCAGGCAATGTTCTGCGATGGTTTAAAGTGCGAATTAAGAATGTAAAATATTGCACGATGACTGGACATTTGTGAGTTCACTTGAAAGGTAAAGAGAGGTAATACGTGCGTGAACGAACGGAAGGCAGTCGTGTATTTGTTAGGTGTGTATTGACAGGATGTTTGAATTAATTCCCTGTTTCTCAACGTCTGGTGGCATAGTGGCTTCAGCACCGGAATTCGGAGTGAAGGCTCCGAGTTCGAACCTAGCCGGCCCCCTCCATCTGTGCTATGTTGAGCGTTGAGCTAGCAACTCTGCTCCGTAAAACTAAGGAAGCCTGCTACAGAAACGCCGTCCCGACGGTGTCCCGATGACTCCACTCGGAGCTATGGGCTTCTTCTTCTTCTTCTGATATGACTGTCTGATAATATCTGATTCGTTGACTGAAATAAACTTCGAGGAACTGATGTGAATTTCAGAAACTGGATTTCTCTTTGAAATTACAATATGTGTTGGTGCATGTCTGCCGTAAACACCCTCATCTTTCTTCCCGCTGCTCTTCTGAATATTTGATACGGAATTTCACTCTGGCAATTAACTGTTTATTCTGTATACGCCAGTTACCGGCAACGGTTTTAAAGGTAGAAAAGTGCAAGCTTGGATTTTTGTTTTTGCCTTACCTGAGTATTTAGATTGCGTTCTTTTATTTATCTTTTTTCTGGTTTTTCAGAGGGAGACGCGGATTTCACACCGACCAGGTGGAGTCATGGTTAATGAGTCCAGAGATGAGTGTATCAGTTCCGTGTACGATAAGCACACTGTTCAAAGGTAAATTGACATTTGGACAAATTTGTTCATACTCGAATTAGGAATTGGAATATCACATTTTCTGAAGTCTGGTTCATGTGGAGAGCAAGAACAGATGATGCTGAGCGCTTGAAATGTTGACTTTTCGAGTTCCATTGGAAAAGATTGTTTCAATGTTATTGTAGCCGTTGCCCCGTAATACATTAAAGGGCGTTCAGATTATTTAGCGTGTAGTTCCATTCTTAAATTCAGCATTTTCCCTAAACTATCTGCCCTAGTTCAATAAATCATCCAGGTGCTGTAGGGTGGTCAAATTAAAGTCTCTCAGAACACTGTGACAGCAGAGTTGGACACATAGTCGTCAACAGTACTAAAGTTTATACCTTCCTTCTATGCGGAAGATCACTGGCCAAGTCTTACAGGCAGATTTCAACCTGGTTGCGTGACTCAGCATTGGCTTAGTTACAGGAGGAAAATTAGGTAGTATATGGAGGGAATTCTGCCTGGAGGACTTGGCAAGTGATGTTCCGCGTTGAAGCTATAAACTTTAGTACAGTTGTCGACGATGTCTCTACACTACCTGATCTTCCTTCTGTTAATAAGCCAATGCTGAGTCACACACCCAGCTCTCCCAACATGCAATGCTGTCTGACTTTCTGAAGTCGCAGACCATGTGTAACGTGGTCAAACCCCTTTCAGAATACGTTTCTACAGATACTCATAATTTCCGTCTCTCAGAATCCTCTCCAATAGATTGCGCGTTACTGATGGAAGACCCTCTGGCCTGTAAATCTCAGGACTATCCCTGCTGCATTTCTTGAACAAAAATGAATCATTTACCATCCTCCAGTCATCTCCTGTGGCCAGTGAAGGCGCAAACTTCATGGCTAAAAGCGCAGTAATATCTAAGACCGTTTTCTCTAATTACCTGACGTATATCCCTTCCTGCACCGGGGAATTGATTATGTTAACATTTTAAATGTTTCTAGAGCACAATTCGTAAAATTGGCATGACCAAGCATATCTTCTTTACGGTTTATCAACATTCGTAAAAGACGCTCTCACTGGTGAATAGCGAAGCAAAATATCACTAAGGACCTTTACTGCTTCCTTGAACTGCAGACACATGCTTCCTCTTTAGTCTCTGATGTGTCCCACCCTTTCTCTCTCTCGTCATTCTCCTGCTCTTCATGTACGTTTGTACATTAATGCGACTCTGCAAAGCCTTCCCATGCCGCCTTCTAAATTCATTGTTATTTTCCTTCCTGGCTAACTTGTGATATTCCGTAGCCCTGCCTGATACTTTCGTCCTGAACCTCAAGTATCTTTCTTTCTTCTTCTTGATGAGGTGTTCCATATCTCTTTTCAAATAGCGTTAATTTACACGACCTCCGTTCCTTGTCTCAATGAGGCAAGTCTATACCGAACCACAATCAAGTGTTCCATTAACAATCTTATGTTGCCATTTCATGAACCACATTTTCCAAATTCGGCTCGCAATTCCTACCTAATTGCACCAAGAAAATACTTAGCATACTGTCTGTTCCTATCCCACTGTAAGATAAAATTAAATGTCCAACAGTCGACCCGCGAGTAATCTGTTTCATTTTCAGGTACTAAATCATGAATGGAGATTTCTCTAGTCCGCCTGCTGGTTTATTGAGATATTCTGTCATATCTGAACATTTTAACCTCAGGGATTTCCAATCAATATTAGGAAAGTTTAAGTTTCCTGTGATAGCAACCCTGAAAATATGGCACCTCTCCAAAATACTTCTCTTGATGACTTTCCCGCTGTTTCCGTACTTGTTTTGGGGAGATAAGGAGAGGTGTGTGTAGTCTGTGCAGAATACTCCAATACTCCGAGTGATTACTTTATTTCTGCTTCTAGAATCTACTCACCGTCTACCAATTGGTAATCCCGCCATGGTGTCTTCGCTTTCTACAGTTCTGCTACTATCATAATCTCACTGCATTTCAATGATACTCACTTTACCATCTTTTATCTGACGCTGTCCATTTTGAAACCTCTAATCCTGGGTATGTCCAAAAGCCATCCTTGCCCTTGTGTTCGTCAAGTCTCTGCGCACGTTTGGCGTAATTTAACCAATGTAACAATCACGTCAGCCCATAGCAAGTTTAGCCAGATTCCTACCTTAGCTGTATGAAGTATGCAACCTTCCGTGGGTTTTGCAATTTCCGGATAACCAGGCAAATGATTGTTTGATTTCATGACCTACTCATTTTTAAAACTGTTTTATTAGAAAACTCCACTGAATTGTAACTTACATGCTGGTTATCTACACAGGTGGCCATTTAGCGTAAACACATACTTCGTTGCATTCTTCAGCTCTTTTCTGAATTTCCTCTGCGTCAGTGTATAGATACAAGTGTTGGTGCACATACTCAGAATTTGCAACATGAACCCAAGTTGTTGTAGTATATATACCGGGGAACTCAAATATCTGTTCTGATACAAATAGTTTTCCGTTTGCCACTTCAGAGAATGAGCTACATAGGGCATCCAAAATAATATGAAATTAGCTGAAATTGCAAACAGCAAAATCATCGATTTTCTGCGGTTTTCCAACTCGGTATCCTTCTGATTATCACTGCTGTTCCGAAGCCCTCTGCGGACTCTATTTGCCGCAATGATATGTCTTACTGTTAACCCATTGAACACCAGAATTAAGCCGATTGGTAGCAACGGTGTTAAAATGCTATCGAGTAATTCGACTACTTTCCACACGGGTAAAGTAGCATGTTCATGTATGAAGGCACAACGCCACGGTATGTTGTCAATGATGACGTAAGGTTCAACGGCAAAGTAAAACGGGACACTTCTCCCGCAGCTCACTATAACCACCGTCACCATAACCACCGTTGCTGTTCTCTCAGTGCAGTATCGATCCCGCAGCTTTCGACAACATATGGCGATGAAACGATCGAAGGTAAAACTAACCGTATACCAAACAGAACAGTCCCGCGTTACAATCCTAAATACAAGTGTCAGAGCGCACACAGGAGTGATAAGCAGGGATCTAGAATAAATGTAGATATTGTTGGTCTGTTCCACCAAAGCAACAACGATAACCAACATCAAATCAGCTGTGGCCATTCCAACCAGGTAACGGGTGATGCATTTGGAGAGTCCGCATTTTCCCCGAGATAGGATCACAATCGCCGTTAAATTAACTACAAGAAATTTGGAGGGAAAAAAATAACAACGCAGAGTTATGGTTAGCTGCAAATGTCTGAATGCCCACCATTCTTCCAATGCAGCACGGGGTATATTTTTTTTTGTAAGTATAAAACCGATATTCAACGTGTGCCGGCTCAGTCGGTGCACACCGGCTGGTGCACAATAATAGACTGGAGAGGCAGTTAGTTGGCGACCTTCTGCCTGTTTAGAGCGAGGCTTCTGATTTCCGTGACTCACGTACCGGTGAGCAGCCGGATCATTTCAGTAAAAAAAACAAACACCATTTCCTTTATTAGAGGTGAAATAGCTGATGGGATTATTTGTAGTAAAGTTAATGAGGTTGAAAACATACGTTATAATGGAATGACTGTGGAAGAACTGACCTGCGTGTCGATATTTGACTGGACGGTCATTTAAAAAAGCTGCCGTTCTGCATAAGGGACCGCTGTCGCTATAAAAAGCCAGGCAAGATCAAACAATGAAACTATGGCCATATCGGCAATAACGTATTTGACAAAAGAGATAAAAATATCATTACAAAACAATATGGAAACAGAATTAAAAAAAAGTTCAGACTTTTGAATCCTGAACTCTGGGAAAACTTTTCAGAGCATTTGTGCTCAATAAAATTCCAGATATTGCACGGAACAAAAGCAAGGTGACGGTACCATACATATAGTGAACAGCTCTAGTATCTTATCAGGGATACCTATCGCGACAATTGCAGGATAGAAAATACACGCGATGTTGTAAATCGCTGGATATCCCATATTCCGTCAGAGTCAGCGTTTAGTCGTACGGAACTTCCCCACTGCTCATATGGACTGGTGACTGGATTTACAGAATTATATGCAGTTCAGAGTAATTCCTCTGAGGCAATTAGTATACCTATGACATCAGTCACATAAGGGACAACCAGTTACAAAATATCGACATTAAAGTGCTTTTCTCATTCCGAAATCTTTCTCTTCCCAAGGGATATTACATGTTATTTACTTTTAAGCAAACAGATTATATGAACGTAACCAATGTAATTTCCAAGACACCTGTCTTCAGCAGCTGAAATGGGACAATTCCTGATCAGTGTTGTTTCTAAAATAGGCAATTACCCTGAAAAATCAACATGGACAATCAACGTCAAACAGATTGATTTTGTCACATTCGGCGTAGTACATTCACTTCTGACATTAAGGGCGGCAGTTTAGCTCAGGAGGTGAAATTGAGTACACGTCCTTATTGAAGGGGAAGATAGTTTCATTATTTTCTTTAATTCGTTCCATTCATTTCGAGTGGTTTGAGTGCTGAAATTCACAGTAACAGCTGATGACATGTATCACAATAAAACCCGCTAAAGGTATGTTCTTCCAAGCATAAAAAAGAAATTGAGAGGAATAATCCAGGTTCCTTTGATATAAAATGGTATACGCCCAGATGACATTAGCTGCGGTTTGTGGTCTGATTGCTGAACGTTCTTTTCCAGCAAACACTTTGGTCCTTCGTTATGATGCACAGAACTTCTACTTCTACATCTACTTGACCCCATAACCGTGACGTATGGTGTAGTTCATTTAACTTTAAAGTCAGTAGACAGAGCTGCAACAATTCTACCACCATTTCCACATCCATATTCGATTTGAACAGAAGTAGAAACTAAAATATGTGATCTAACAGCAAGTTCCTAGGCTGGTCTATTATTTCCCACGAAAACCGATTTAATCACCATAAAATAAAATACATTTTATTTGCACTGAAATTATGTGAACCAACTCCAAAATGTCGATTATGTCCTCACAAACCACAGTTGAGTCATCACAGTTTTGTTTTTGCTTTTTCAGCTGAAAATCGTATGCAATCTTCCAATTTCCATTCAGGTACATCAAACTCAAATAAAATGTTTCCAACAATCGTTCAGCGTTAGAAGCCGAATAGTTGATTCTTTGAATGTGACGAGTCTGCTAGAGGGATTGATGTTTGGTCCGCTGTTGTTTATCATCCATGTGGTAGGATATTGCCCAAATACTGAGTTTGTATACAGAATTGTTTTGTGCACATATATGTACAGCCACATACAATGAGCAATCAGATTTGCAATCAGATCAATATGCCTTGATAAATCTGACAGCTTGGTGAAAGAGGCCTTCCCGGAGACAGTTTGTCTTGGCCTTCATGCTGCGGTATCTCTTGCCAGATGGAAGCACCTGAAACAGTTTATGGTTGGCGTGGCTGGAATCCCTGTTGATCTTCCGGGCCCTTTTTACGCATCTGCTGCTGTACATATCCTGCGGAGAGGAAGGTTCAGATCCTCAGATGGGCTGGGCATCGGCACAATTCTCTGCAGTACCCTGCGATTGTAGGCTGTACAGTCCACGGACTAGGCCGTGAAGATTCAGTCACCATTCTGTCGATGGTGCCTCTGTAGAAAGTCCTGAGAGTTGGGAGACTCATGCCGAACCGCTTCAGGCGTCTGAGATGAAAGAGGCGCTGAAGTCTTTGTTCACCACCCAGCCGGTATGCAGAGTCTAAGTGAGATCCTCGGTGATTTGTAAACCGAGGAACAAGAAACTACTCATCCTCTCAAATACAATCCCATTGATGTCAACAGGAGTTGGCCTGTCCCTGTTCCTCCTGTAATCTATGATCAGCTCGTTCGTTTATTTCAATATCCAGGGAGGTGTTGTTTACTTCGCACCGTCAGAGCGTTGACTGCTCCTCAGTGGGTTGTCGCATTAGTTTTCGAAATAAGTCCTTTCGATGGCGTGTCATCTACAAATTTGATCAGCTTGTTGGAGCTATGCGTGGTAACACGGTCGGTGCTCTATAGGGAGTGGAGGAGGGGTCTCAGGTCACGTCTCTGGGAGTTCCTGTTTTCATTATCAAATGGCCAGAGAATGAGAGAGCCATTCCTTCCCACTTGCCAGCCAACCAAGAGGAAGTCGCAGATCCAGCTGCAGAAGGCCGAGGTCTCTGAACTTCTTGTCGAGCCTGGGGGTAATTATGACGTTGAATGCTGAACTGCAGTCCAATAACAACATTGTAATGTATGTACTCCTCTTGCATAGGTGAGTAGAGTTCTGTGGCTGTGGCATAGTCGTATGATTGCAAAAGTCGGTAGGTGAATTGCAGGGTGTCCTGAGTGGGTGTTAGCATGCTGAAGATGTAATCCTTAACCAGCCTTTCAAAGCATTTATTTATGACTGAGTTGAGTGTAACAGGGCGCTAATCGGTCAGACATGCTACTTTAGTTTTCTTGGTACAGGGACAATGGTGGATGTTTTGAAGCAGGAGGGCACTACAGACTGGGAGAGGGAAAATTAAAAATGTCTGTGAACACACAAGCCAGCTGTGCCGCGTACATTTCTAGAACTCGCCCTGGGTGCTCCACGTTTATTCGCTGATGTAAGTGCTTGGGATTTAGTGGGTGTCTGCGAAGCGATAGCGTTCCACAATGCGGCACCCCAGTCAATGCAGGGTCTCACCAATGTGGAGGCTGCCGCTACAGGAGAACCGTTTGAAACCGTCTGACATGGAAGGACGGATTTTCTTGAATGGTGGTTGGTGAAGGAGGAGGTGCAGATGTAGGTGTGGCACTGATAAAGCTTGCAGGCATAAGTCCCAGTAAGGAGATCGGTGGGGCGGGATATTGGACAAGGGAGTGATGTGGAATAAGGTACCTGCAGAGAACGGAGCTGGCGTTGGGGTCGTGGTAAGTATGTGCATCGTCTTAAGAACCTGTTGGACAGGGATAAGTTGTAGAGAATGGTATGTTCGTGGGGTTATACATCACGACATTGAGAACCAATTTTTTTCCAATTGCGAGAGGATGGTGTGAGTTCAAATTTTCTGGAATGTCAGACATACACATCGATAAATTCTCAACTCTTTCGGGGTGATAATTTCGTTCAGTCAGACCAAAGCCAGGCGAATTGTGTGGTAAAAGCAAACCCCTGGAAACACAAAATTCTTGTGACTACTATCTAATGGAAATGAAAATGCAGGAAACCGCCTCACACTTCAAGCGTGTGTGGATGTCTTGTCAGGTCCATCAAAGTGAGATACCCACGGGATTCGGTCCGAACGGCATATTTATGTGCTAGTAACTGTTATTCAGACAACTCACCATAAATTCCAGGTGGTGTATCTGCGTTGACTACAATTAGTGCCATTGTCGCTGTCAATGTGTTGATCACGTAATGGTCAGATAAATATCGTCAACATTTATTAGGCGAAATATTAAGCGTAACCAGCCTTAGATTACCAATCTCTCAGGGAAAGTTTGTCTTCCACCTTCAAGAAAAGCGATACGTATAATTATTTTAACCTGCTCAAAAATCTCGAATTATTTTACAGACAGCCCTTGTACTCTACCGAGTATAAGAACAGACAAATGTTTGGAGCTGAGTGTTCATTTTATAGAAATGACCATTTCCTAAAATAGTTTAATGTAAGCTGCTGAAGCCTCGTGCCATGGTAAAGAAAAGAAAACATATTTTTCAATGATACTTAAAACATTATAAACATTTATCAAAGAAAGATCTACTATTTTTAAGGGGGAAAAAATCTGTTGCTGAATGATGCAAAGAACAATAAAACAACAATAGTTAACTTCCGCTTTGTTTCCATACATTGTAGCTGATGCGTCAGAGGACGTGGTCACACAAATTGACTCTGTACCGTTTGACCTCTGTGGATGAAACCCCGGTAAATTAATCAGAGCACACAAGGACCGTTGGAAGGTATTGAATATTTAATCTATTCATGTATCAATGTAACGGGTGCAGGATTTGTGATGACACTTTGAAGTTGTATAAGTCGAAAGTAATGCCTAACAGGGAGTATTGTATATGCTTTGGTCACCTAGCGGCATGGCTGATATCAGCGATTTTGAAAGAGTGCAGCTGGTCAGCACACTTTCTAAGACAAATCTATAGACGTTTGAAAAAGTTTCTAGCCGGCATCTCCAACCTCCGCAGACTCCTGAGGAAGTAGAGGTGCTGCTCTCGTGTTTTCTTTGTAATAACATTTGTCTGATGGATCCTGGTCAGGTCTCCTGAGACGAAGTTATGAATGCTGTCCAGCTCTGATCCTAACATCAGTACAGGGTCATGCACTCTGGCTCCCCTCTCCTGTTATTCGCAATCATTTCCTTCGTCTTATCGGCATAGTGTGAGAGGTTGTTGTTATTACACTACTCAGTTACGTTTTTAATCCACATCCAGCATGCTGATTCGGCGCTACATTGCATACAGCCAGTAATAGCGGTGTCAACAGCAAACCTGTATATTTTGTCGGAGCTGTACTTTGTCACACCGAGATAGGACTCAAGCGAGTAGAACAGGGGTTCGGTGCTGCTGCGCTAATGGAGTTTTCGGAGGAGTCGTTTTTGCCTTTTCGAACTTGAACCGGGTCTACAAGTGAAGACATCCAGGATGTTGTTGCACAAGGGGAATTTGAGGTCCAGGTCTTGGAGAATACTGATTAGTTTTGAAAGGATAATTGTGTTAAATCCCGAGCTGCGAACGATAAAGAAATCCTGACGCATGCATCTTTGCTGTCCAGATGTTCCAGGGTTGTTTGCAGAGCTAACGAAATAACATCTGTTGTAGTGTCTCGAAGGGCAGGTGTTGAAGCAT
Organism: Hypanus sabinus; assembly: GCF_030144855.1. Classification (NCBI taxonomy): domain Eukaryota; kingdom Metazoa; phylum Chordata; class Chondrichthyes; order Myliobatiformes; family Dasyatidae; genus Hypanus; species Hypanus sabinus. Next base: position 314,708 of record NW_026781292.1, read on the forward strand.
ACCTGCACCTGCCTGAATGGTGAATTCGATAGGCACCAATTCGTCTAACGAGCACTTCTTCTACGGATGTATGTGCCACTGGGCGACAGACAACTAAACAGGCTCCCACCCTCTTCTTGCCCACCAGTTCAACACACTGATTGAAGCTATCGAGTTCCACACACTGCTGGAGCGTGAGGTTGAGGTACCCGTGAACACACCGGCCTGCTGGACAGCACTGGACTTTAGTACTCGGTCAGGTACTCCGTCCGGAAAGGATGTTTTTCTCGGTTTCACTCTTTTGAAGACAGCCCTTATGAAATCTTCAGATACTGAGACAAAAGGATCATCGAGGCACCCGGGGAGCGCGGTGGTTCTTCCTGTAGTGGTGGTCAAAACGATCATTGAGGGCACTGAGCGCACCTGGAAGCGAAGCGCTGTTGTACAATAAGACGCAAGATTTAGTTCTGTCGGAGGTTATGGCTTTCAAAGCCTGTCACAGCTGTCGGATATCCCTCGTTGATTCCAGTCTGGAATCTCCACTTCGCCGGAGACATGGCTTTCCGGAGATCATAATCTGCACCTCGTGTTTTATTCTTGATCTCCAGACTTGAATGCTTCTGATCTGGCTATTAGCAGGTTCCGAATCTCATTGCTGAAACCCATCCAATGCCGTTTTAATAACAGCCCTGGTGTAGTCGAGCTGTGAGTTACTGAACCGGACCAAACTTCTGACTCAAGGCAGTACCGTAACCAGTCATTTGTCTTCAGAGAACATCAGCCATAAGTTGTCCTCTGAATCATTGTTCTTTCGGTTTTGTCTTTATGCCGGTAGCAGGAGTACATTCAAATGATTCGATTTGCGAAAATACGGACTCGGGAAGTAACCATAGGTATTTCTTATCGTTGTGTAGAAGGGTTCTACTGTGTCCGGACTTCTGGTCCAATAGGTTACGTGCTGGTGATAATTGAGCAGGGTTTTCCTCAAACAGTCGCCAACCATAATTTGCAAAGCGTCGAGATGGGCCGTTTCTAGTTTACAGGCAGCATCATTCAGTTTCCCGACTGCTTGCTTATGCCTCGTCTTTGTCAGCTATACCCACGACTGATTGATAATAACTTGGTAGCTTCGTGGGTTTGGTGACTGAGGCTGAGACTGAAAATGATACCAAAATATACGTAGTAGACAGCCACTGTGGTTGATGGTATTTTATACAGATGAGTGAGTGGTGTAGCACTTTGGGACGACAAACTGTGGTAGGACGTACACAGTGAACGGATGGGCAACGAGTAGTGCGGTATAACTGAAGAATCAGGGAATGCAGATGCATATTTCCATGAAAGTGGAGTCACAGGTCGATCGCGTCGTAAAGAGAACCTATGAAGCTTCGGCAATCGTATGTCAAAGTACCGAGTACAGGAATTATGGTGCTATCTTGATGTTGTAGAAGACGGTGGGTCCGCCTAATATCGAGTACTGTACGTGTTCGGTCACCTACATCCATGAACGATATCAATGATTTTGAAAAAGCACCAAGATATATTGTGAGGACGATGCCGGCATTTGAGGACCGAAGAAAGGGGGAAAGTTTGAATTGGTTCAGAATCGGTACGGATACCGTTAAATGATTTCAGCTTTTGAAAGACAATGGGATAGCAACATGAATGTCAGGGTCCAGGTCCAACATCAGTTCGGCACTCAAGGATGAGCAGATGTGTCAGTTTTAGTGCCCTACTGCTCTATGATTCTCTGCTCCATGACTCTGTTACCGAATGCAACTGCGGAATGCTCTCTAGAGGAGTAACTGTGCTTCCGACAGGCTGGGTGTCGTGTGACATCAATATGGGGCCAGATACCGTCCCTCTCATAGTGCGTTGTGGATAAAATATATGATGCAATTTGTGTGCAAATGCTGTCAGGGAGTTCGGAAATGAATTGCAAAAGAAAACGTTGTTTTCCAAGAAGAAATACCTTTTCAATTTGGCTGCTGCTGTCGTGGCCTTGTCTAAGCTCAGCAACTCCTGTGATTGTATACATGGACAACCGGCATGACGTTTAACATGTCAGGCAACATCTGTGGAGGATTACCGACAGCTTACTTTGCCTGTCCAGACTCTTCATAGAATCCATGTTTACAGATCCTCCAGGAGGCGATCGCTATGCAAAATTAACTATGAGAGGCGTTGATCTTGTGGATGGTCAGAGGCTTCTTCCCAGGGCTGAAATGGCTAGCACGGGAGGTCACAGTTTTCAGGTGCTTGGAAATAACTACAGAGGATATACCAGTGTCTGTTTGTTTTTTACGTACAGAGTGGTGAGTGTGTAAAGTGGGCTACCGGCGATGGTGGTGGAGCCGGATACCATAGGGTCTGTGAAGTAACTCTTGGAAAGTTTTCTGGAGCCCAGAAAAAAATATAGATGGCTATTGGAAACACTAGTTTGTTTTTTAGGTAGGAACATGTTCGGCATAGCTTTCTGGGCCGAAGGGCATGTATTGTGCTCTAGGGTTTCTACATTTCTATACTTCTATTTTATTCTTATGGAAATCCCAAGTTAATTCGACAATTAGTGCCAGATTGCTCTTTGCGATACCATTAATCCCAAATCTGCGCCACACAGATATTTCAGCAGCTGCCATTACAAACCACTGCACCGCCGAAAGCTGAGTTATTGACGGAAAGGTCTGGACTGACGAAGGGTCTCGGCCCGAAACCTCGACAGTGCTTCTTCCTACAGATGCTGCCTGGCCTGCTGCGTTCCAACAACATTTTTGTGTTTTGTTTGAATTCCCAGCATCTGCAGATTTCCTCGTGTTCGCTGAGTTATTGATACTGGCTACAGAATGCTGAATTCTGACGTCTGCATCTTTTCCTGAACTGTCATTTAGTTCCCAACGTACAGTAGCTGAACTGACACAGTATTCCTTCTGTGATCTCCTATGTCATGAAACGTCAAAGTCCCCCACAGGCGCTTCAGCATATTGTCAGTCTGAACACGAGAATAGCGTGTTTCAGGAGTAGCTCGCTTTATAAATCCTGCTGATTTACTCTTCACGTGTATGTTTACCCAACTGCGCAGTACGTCTCTGTTTATCAGCTCAATACGCACTTTATCTCATTCCCTGAATCAATTACTTTCCGGTCTAACTTTTAGCATCAGCTGGTGACTCTGTAACTTATATAATATTATTATTAGTACTGTTTTGCATAAAACCTACATGGACACAATATACTATCTTTTGCGCTGTCTCTGGGTGTAAATGCGACAGCAGCGTTACAGAATCCGGTCTGTAGTCCCGCAGTCCCTGAATTGTACCCTGCGCTGCAGACTTGCCAACATCTTTGTTTGCAGCAAACTCCGGTCATGGCGGAAACATTGATCGCTTACACCAAGACGTTAATGTTAATGTACCATAGGCAGAAAAAAATGACAGGAACAAAGTAACTATGAATCATATTAAAGGTGCGTTCTCACAGAATAAAACAACAATGCAGTGCAGACCTTATTGTTTAATTAAGGTTAGTGTTATTTGCATTGGAACAGAAACCCCACTCACAACGTCAGAGCAGAATCAGCGCATCACAGGATTGCAGACTACTGTCGCCACTAGCGATGCTCATTAATGCCCTGTCATTACACGGAGCAGTTTAACAACATTGTAATTTGCGTGGCAATCGCAGCATCGGCCGTCTCTCGAGGCTTCGTGGCCGGTGCTGCCTTCACTTCTATGAACTATTGGGTGTTATTTCCCCATTGACGTTACGGTACACTAGAGACGAGCAGTAATTGCTAATTTAAGGTAAATATCACATGTCACTGTACAAGTTGTTTGCATTATCGGCAACCAATTACTCTATCAAAGAATGTCATTCCGTGCCTCAGCTAGACTGAGGACAGAAGCATCCAGTCGCTGTGGATTCTGAACGTCTGACCCGTGAACTATTTAACCCAGAAGACGCAGAAGAAATTTCATAAATGAACTTTGTATAAATTTATTTACTCGGAGCACAATTTTAAATTCGATCTGCCAGGCATTAATAATGTTAATAGAAGAGGTGATTTGTTACATAGTAATTGGATTACTACCTTTGTGCTACTGTTTCCTCTTCCTTTCCCTGCCCTTCTGAGCCACAGGGCCGGACAGTGCCAGAGGCACGGACACAGTTGCATCCCCAGGTAGACTGCACCGCTCCCCCCCACCAGTACTCAAACAGGAGTACTTATTGTTCAGGGGAACAGCCACAGTGGTACTCTCTAGTACCTGGCACTTCCCCTTCCCTCACCTGTTTCCCACTTGTCTATCTCCCGTGGCCCCGGTGTGCCCAAATGCCTTTAACTCCTTTCTATCACCTCCTCTGTCCCTCACCAGACGAAAGTCATCGAGCTGCAACTCCCGTTCCCTAACGTGGTCCCTTAGGAGCTGCAGCTCCACACACCGGGTACAGATATGGCCGTCTGGGAGGCTGGAAGACTGACATGACCCCTACAAAGCACAGGAAACTGGTTTGATCCAGGCTGCCTATACATGGACAAGTCTACTCACGTTTCCTGGCCATCCTCGCAATTCCTATTGCCAAAGGAGCTGGCCTAATTATTTCAGCTCTGCTCATTACTCTAACCTGGAGAGTCTGCCACCGAAATCTAATGGGTTTGCAGGTAAGGACAAGAGGGATTCTGCCAATGTTAAGGGGACGGTAAGATGGAGCGAAGGCGGATTTTCAGGAAACAGAACCGATTGGACTGAGATCAGCATCAATGATGGAGGAAGGAAAACCCTCTCTATGAAGGGACATCTCTGGTGTCCCGGAAGGGGAAAACCTCATACTGGGAACAGATATGGCCGGCATAAAGGGACTGAGAAAAGGGAATAGATTTTTTTCAGGAGGAATGTGGGAAGAGGTTTAGTCAAGATAACCATGCAAATCGGTTTACAAACAGGAAGTGTGAGGGTGTTTTATGAACCCTGTCATATGGCACGGGCAGTGTCTTCATCGTGTTAGCTGCCACCTGAATGCACCAGGGTGGATGGTAGAGGGTTTTGCAGAGATGGCGAATGCTGTCGGGGTCGGAGGGGTTTACGAAATGTGGAATGATGCAGGAGTTGGAAGGGATTTTACAGTCGGCGAGGGGAGATAGGGCACTTCTCCACCACTGTGGAAATGTACTTGTAGTACTAAAATAGCATTTTTGAATGTAACAAAATGAAACCCATATTATATCGCAGTGTTTTTCTAATAATGTTCGTCCACCGTAATGCTGAGAGAACTTGAGTACCAGACAGTAGACCACAGTCCCCACAGTGTATTCCATCTCCCACTTTATTGCCTCTTCTCCAAACCTGTCCGAGTCCTTTTGCAGACACCAGTTTTACTCTAAGCTACCTGCCCGGCACCTACCTTCATATCAACTGCAAAGTTGGTAACCAAGCCTTCAATTCTCTCAACGGATCAAGGAAATCTAACATGAGAAGGATTGGTCTCAATACCGACCCCAGCAGAACGCCATTAGTTACGGGCAGCAAATATAACAGCTCACTCTTTGCCTCCCGCTAGTAAACCAATCCTCATTCATGCCAGTGTCTTTCCTGTAATACCCTGATCTGTTGTATTGTTAAGGAGCCTCATGTGCAGCAACTTGTAAAAGACCATCTGAAAATTCAAACAAACAACATTTACTGCTTCTCTTTTCTCTATCCTGCCTGTTATTTCATCAAAGAATTCCAACAGCTTCGTCAGGCAAGATTTCCTCTGAGGGAAACTATGCTGACGTTGGCCTACTTTATTATGCTCTTCCAAGTACATCGAAAAATCATCGTTAATGGACACCAAGATCATCCCAACCACTAAGGTCAGTCTACATGTCCTATGATTTCCTTTCTTCGGCCTCATTCGCTTCTTAAAGAATGGGCTGATATTTACAACTGTGTAGTCCGCCAGACCCATTCCCAAATCTAGTGATTCTTGAAAGGACATTACTCGTTCTTTAAGAGAAAAATGATGGGCGACTTCTTCACTCAGAGGCGATGAGACTGTAGAATGGGCTGCCAGAGCAAGTGGCAGGTTCGATTTCAACATGTAAAAGAATTTTGGATGGGTTCATGGTGCGAGGGGTATGGGGGAATATGGTCCCAGTGGAGGTTGCTTGAACTCGGCGGATAGACGGATTGGCACAGACTAGATTGGCAGAATGGCATTATACTGTGCTGTAGTGCTCTCTGGCTATAATGTCTGCGCAAACTCTTCGGCTACCTCTTTCTGAAGCCTGGGGTGTTCACCATCTGTCCGGGAGACTTATCTACCTTCAGAACTTTCAGTTTCCAAAACACATTTTCTCCTTAGTAATAAAGTCTACAGTATACTCACTTCTGTCCCCGATGCTCTTGAAGTATTGGCATTTCTGTGGAAAAAAAAATGACGCAAAGACGAAGTAAGGAATGTAGAGTGGACAGCGGAGGAAGAAGTACAAGGTGGTAGGTCATGGGTGAACATCGGGATGGAGAGGGGTCAAGTAAAATATCTCCCCAGGATATACTTTGTACAACGAAACCAGGATTCAGCACTCCATGACAGCATGTGTAAAATTAATAAGGAGTACATAGCACTGAAGTTAAATGAAAACACAATCCAGAGAAATGAAGAAATGGTCACTATAGAAGATCAAGTTCACCACTCATGTCCCTCCATAGGAGACCTCCCGGGATCTGAGCAGACAGGTTTCTATTAAAGATCTGCCCTGAACACTGGGTCAAAGGGGCTCAGCTGATAACTCTTGACCACGACAGCCCTTAAATTCTACGTTTTTTTTCACCTGGCCATGTGGGCTTTGAACCAGCCTCTTCCCTATTTGGACTCTCGCCATTTACCCACTTATATCCTCAATAGCACTCACCCAACTGTTTCTGTTCTCGCTTATTACCCGGTCCACTTAAACCCTGCCTCGACTCATACTCTCTGCCTCTTCGTCCAGGTCCTGAACTGAGTCGTTCCAGCCTGTGATAGTGAATTTGTTGAATTCTTGTTGATAGTGACTACTGCCAACTGAAATTGTTGAATTTTGTGTTTCCGGATTCTGCCTGTTTGGAACCTGATTCTTGCCTGAAGCATCCGTAATCGTCTTCCCTCGCCGGACAGCTTTTCCCGGGTAAGACCTCCGCCTGCCAGTCCGGCTACGTCCCTGCCTCCTGGTGTTGATAGACTAATAAAATCCTGGTAAAAGAACATTCATTGGTCTGTACTTGAGTCCTACCGCAACCGGCCCCGCCTGACAGTCTGATATTAACCTGCTGACTAATTCTGAAACACGCATATCGTCCAGAACACCGCGCGCTTATCCGAAACTTTCTTAAGATCTTCCAATACCACATTCATAATTTCCCAATTTTCCAGCTGTTGGCCCAATCCTGAACTCACACTGACACTGCTAATCCCGTGGGTGTGGATATGGAGGCTGGGGCTGTATCTCTACTGTAGGACAGTGGTGCCGAGGTCAATGGAAATGTTAACCATCTGTGTTTCAGTGTAGCCGTTGTGCTGGTAATCTGTGTCTGGGTCTTGAGTTCAGTCTGGGACTGAATCTGAATTTCTCTGTTGTCTGAAACTGTGGAACTAATGAGCTGTCGGTATCTCTGTGCTTTGTAACACACCTTGCGTGTCAGAGAGGAGCGACTGCTCCCGTGCCTCCACAGGCGGGAAAATCGGAGTTGATTGTAGTTTTCCCTGTTGGTAGGAGAAGGAAAGTCGGTCAGTGAGGGAGAGGTATATGCCAGACGGTTGTGTGAAGCGGCCGTTGCAGCGTGTGCCACTGTCAATCTGTCGGTCTGACCCTCTGTCTTTTTCACACAGTTATAATATAGCATATGATGTTTGTCTTTCATTCATTCACTTTCATCCATCCTACGTCGATTCATTTCCCAATTTAGAGACCTATGTTTAAAATTTATTATTGAATATTCCCTTTGCGAATCGAAGCATTTCTTCCTTTGAGTTCTGGCTGGTCTGAGATGCCCTTATGATCCAATTACATCAGCAACATCTCAAGATTTTTGTCCCAGCTCTTTGTGTGTTTGCCTTCCTCTGAGGATTTCCAGCATCTGCAAATTTTGTCATCTTTCGTACATCAACATCGTGGTCATCAGAACATGGTCATTCCGCGTGTGTGTGCGTGCGTCCAGGATGATGTTGAAAACGAAAAACCACAGGGAGAGAAGTTTGGGTTCGGACGTGTCGTTGAACTCTATTCACAAGTGGTTAACTAGCGGAGAAAAAAATGAAATCTGTGAATGTGACTGCTTCGGGTTTTTATCAATGGAGCTCCGGCATTATTCTCACTAGGTGAGGAACCGCGGAGGTAATGCCTAGGAATTTAGAAGTGCTTGTCTTCTGTCGGCCCAATATTTACACCAGAGACAGTGAATGGTGTTGAATCACCATGATTGTTCAAGTGACTGTAGTCAGTCAGCGGCATAACAGTGTCTCTGGAGACTGATCATTTTTATAAATCCGGGCCGCTTTGAATACATCAGCTCAGAGTTTCCGAGGGAGCTGTGAATTCAGGAGCAACACAATTGGCAGTTTATCACGGACATGGGTTATCCAGTCCTTTTGCGGATAGGAGAAGTTTACTATCCTTTTATTTCAGCCTTTGGAATTCTCGGTAAGCTGCGGTATCGGCTGCCGTTGGTGGGAATTGAAATTAATGCCAATGTAGTGATTGTTTCTGTCAGTGGTTTCCACAACCTCATGTCCAGTGCTAGCATTCGGCAATCTAGGAATGGAAGCAAAGACAACGATTGTGGATTCTGATATCCGGATCTAAAAACAAACGGCTGTAAGAATTCAGCGAATCCGCCAACATCGGAAGACCTCAGTGGGACAGGCAGATATCTTCCAGCGGTTTCTGTTCAATAATGTGATGCTCGGGTCTCAGTGCTTCTGGTCTCGAAGCAGCTGCACTGCATTTGCAAATACTGTGTTTATACTACCGCGAAGATGATGCTAATTGATTGCCTGCTTTGGTATATGAGCGGTTGTGTGTGGTACGTGTCATGATCAAACAATCGATTAGTGGTAACGATACAGCAAATTTGAGGAGCTCCCTGTTGCAGCAGGAAGATTGAGGGTTTTCAGTAAAAGTGAGCTGTATGACAGAAAGTGAAGCAGTTGCTGGACAACACAATGATGTCGTTGCAGATCAATTAACAAATCCGACGTGTAGATTCATAACTACCAACACTGTGAAATGCATTATACTGTCCATATAACCATAAATAGCGTAAAACATATTATAATGTATCCACATCTGACACCGCTGCATACATCTGACTGTGTCAACGTGCCTGCTACTGTACGTTGGATTATTCTCCCGGCTTCCCTGTCATGGATTTAGTCGGGAGCGTCAAGTATATCTGAGAGGCTGTATCAGACTAGGTTGTGACTGCTACCTCAGTCAATGTTCTGCTGTAAAGTCGGCGCGGTGGTAAATGCTGGAATAGGAAACAAACACGGGAAATGCTGGAAACACAAAACCTCAGGCAGCTTGTATAGAAAGAGTAAGAGAAAGTCGTGTCATGGGGGCTCTCTGAACACAGCTCAGAAAATACACGTTAACTGCTTTCCCACATCATATTCTATTTTGTCTGGATGAGTGGTTCCGGGAATTCCTGTTTCTGTTGTGCCCTTCGGCTGTTCTGTCGCTGACAGGGAGTCACAGGGAAGTTGATGATTGTTTAATGAAAGAATCCCGCCATCGGCGTCCGAATTGATTTATTTCATTGATATCAGACGCGGATGAAGCCGATAAAAATGTTCCACACTGTACTGACTCTGAAGGTACCTAGTTTCATCTGTCTGCTGCCTCTTCATATTTTTGGTCATCAGAAAGGAATCCGAATTTACATTATTTGACTTTATTTTATTGTGTAAGCTCAGCCAGCTCTTGACCCTCTCTTCACCCTTCTACCGTTGAATGCAACAATAAAATGGGAATATTACATGATCCTCGAAAACTGCGGCAATGGGTTTTACTCAGCATTTTCTCAATTTCCTATTTCCCCTCTCTCTTCAGCGAACATGGTGGCGATTGTGATCCTGTCCCGGGATAAGTGCGGTCTCTCCAAATGTGTAATTCTCTACCTGGTGGGAATGGCAGCGGCCGATCTCCTGGTCGTTATCACTCTTCCGCTCATGATGTGGACTGCTTGGCTTTATTTTCCCCGATCATTCCTGTTCATCACTACTGTGTGCAGTATCGCTAGATGGCTGATTCATACGAGCACTACTGCCTCTGTCTGGTTGACTGCCTCTTTCACCGTCGATCGATTTGTGGCTATTTGCTGTGAGAGGCTGAAAACAAAATATTGCACCGAGAGAACGGCGTCTGTGGTTATCGGGACAGTCAGTGTTCTGGCCTGTTTGGAGAGTGTCCCCTGGGGCTTTGTATACGAGCCTATGATAATAATTGATGGTATCCCCTGGTATTGTGTTCTTACACCGAGCTACAGAAACTCTCCGTCATGGGTGGTATTTGAGATGTTTCACCGCATTTTAACCCCTTGTGTCCCATTCTTTCTGATTTTATTTTTCAATAGTCTGACTGTCGGGCGGATTCTGGTGGTCAGTCAAGCCCGCAGGAGGCTCCGGGCACAAAAGAGTCGAAAGAATGACAAGGACCGGGAGATGGAGAGCCGACGCAAATCCATCATTTTGCTCTTCAGCATAACGGGAAGTTTCATATTGTTGTGGGGAACACGTTTGGTATTCTGTATCTATCAGCGGATTTCAAAGAGTTTTGTTTATTACTCTGTCATGAATCCCGTTTACATTATAGAAGAGACATCAGGAATGCTGCAGATTCTAAGTTCCTGCACCAACACGTGTATTTACGTCCTGACTCAGAGCAAATTCCGTAAGGATCTCAAGAATGTGGTGAAATACCCAGTTAATCGGATTTTGAAACATTAAAACATAGAAATAAATGCTATGCAGTTGTACAATTCAGCTGTCCTCACGCTCCTATTCTGTACTCCCACTTGTAATAAACGGAATCAATGTAATGAACAGAGTTTCAAACAAAGCAGGAGAAAATCTGTCGATGATCGAAATATAGAACAACACCTACAAAATCATGAAGGTTGTCGGCCCGCATAGTTGAATGTTTACTCTTTTCCAAAGTTGCCATCCATCTGCTGAATTGCTCCAGCATTTCGTGTGTGTTGCCTTACAGTTATACAACAAATATGTACAGTCGATCGCAACGGCACCACTAGACTCAGCATCCCAGTAAAAATCCCCTTTGCATCTCACCCTCGTCCCGCTTAAGGTGTGCCTAGAAGCGAACCTGTCAACCCTTCTTCCCGAATTTGACAAAACAACATGATATGGAGTATGCTTCCGTCGGTATTAACCACTCCTGCTCCCATCATTACCCGTCCTTTACATCACACTAATTTTCTCCTCTCCCTGACCTGTATTTTATCCTTCTGTTTTCCGATTTGAACTAATTTCCAGGAACAGAATGTTAGCTTTCAAAGGGAATGTGGAGGAGCGGTGTTAGGTGGAGGAGCGGTGTTAGGTGGACGAGCCGATGCTGTGAACCCAAGGACAAAAGACACAGCAGAGCGAAATGCGAACTGATATGAACTAATCCTGCACAAAGTGCTGGTGAAAGTCTTCAGCCCAGGCAGCAGACTTGTAGAGAGAGAAAAATAAATCCAATTCTGATGAAAGGTCTCTGCCCTAAACGTCCACAGTTTACACTTGTCCACAGATGCTGCCTGGCCTGCAGAGCTCCTCCAGCACTTTGGAATTCTAGAGTCTGCAGATTGTCTCCTGCTTCTGACTGGTCTACTCTTAGTCACTGTCAGCGAGATATTCGACTATACCAATGCAGAACTGACCTTGGAAAAAGAACATGGATAGGATGTTTGAAAAGGACAGTGTGATAGAAACAGAAACTTGATAATTAATGGAAAAAAAGGTTCTGCTAATTTTGAATTGACGTAAACGGGTAATTGGAGGGTTTCTCTAAACAGACACGATCAGTGATAAATTATTTATACAATTAGAAATAAGTTGGGAATTGCTGCAGTTTGTATTCAGATTTTACATTCTCCAGAGAAAGCTAAATTGAGAAATTAATCTGAGTCCTTCAGTGGTTGGTCCATGATGTTTATTATTTTAAATCGTGAGCGGGTAATATCGAAGTAGAAACTCTTAATATAAGCTTGGTTAAGACGGGTAATAAGTACTGAGGATAATCCTGGGAATTGTAAAACAGTGACTACTGCCATCAATGGAGGCTAAACGTTTGAAGGGGATTCTTCACGACAGGTTTGACAAATAATTGGAGAAGCATAATCACAGGCAATCAACTGGCTTTGTGAGGGGAAGGTCATAACTTACGCACCTGAATGACTTTCTGAGAGAGTGACAAAACAAATTAATGAGATGGATGATCTGTGTATGGAATTGAGTGAGGCGTTTGACAAGATCCCCCACAATAGCTCGATCGAGAACGTCTGGAGGCATGGTATGGGGCTGGCAGTAGATGGGGCGTTTCCAAAAGATTTGTTCTGTAACCCTGCTTTCTCTGATATTTGTAAATGTCTTGAGAGAAGAAGTGGATATGTGGGATGGTAACTTGCAGTTTGCGGCTCCACGTAGCATCGCGGTTAGAATCAGACGATTCCAGCTCGGAGCGATGGAAATCGGAGTTCATTCCTGCGTTTTTTTTCCGGAAGGAATTTGTACATCCTCTCCGTGATATTTGTGGGTATTCGCACAAGGTAAACGAAAAAAAAAAAAAAACAGAAAACAACTTAGCGATTAGGCAGGTGTAAAATTGAGGTTATTGTGTTCCATGGTTCATTATTCTTCGCTTCATCTCTAAATGAATCAATGACAACTATGTGATATTGTGGACAACGTAGAATTTCATCACAATAAGTAGTTCATACACAATAAAATTTTAAACTGGATAACAGAGTACATATGGTAGATTTGATCGTAGTGTGGAGGAACAGGAGAGTCGTGCTATGCAAGCCTATAGATCCCCCAACATTTCCAAATAAGTTAATTTAGTGGTTCCGAAGGCTCATGGCTGAAGAGCTAGCAACTCCGGATTAGTGATCTGGCGAGTGAAGAGATGTTATGCAAGTCCAGGTAAATGTGTCGCTAACGATTTGTCCAGGAGGTCATCGTATACACACATTATTGGACTTACTTCCAGCATTTGGTATGACTGGTGTAAGGAGCACGGGTTTCACATATGTACTGAAAAAGATTTAATATTCTAACTGGGGAGTTTAATGCAGCTACCCTGGCATTAACATATGGTATGCGCATGCCTGCTGTTGGGGGGTGGGCGATGGAGTAGGAACTGGAACCACAGGTGAGCAAGTAGCATTGAATGAAAGGCAGAGGCGAGGTCAAGGAACGCCAAACTGAAGATCAGACTGGACACAGTTAATTATCCCGGTGGCTCCGAGGCCGGGGTCCGTTTATGTCACAAAAGGTGTGTAATACCTTCGTACTTCGTACAGGCGTACTTCGAACCTGGATTAATACGTAAAGTAGTGAGCCACCTATTACAGAGATGTGGTTCAGAGCAGGAAATGGTTGTCCCGACAACAAAAGCTCTCACGCCCCCTAAAATTCGTTTGCAAATCGTCCTACATACCCAGATCTGGCTGTCACCCAGATTCGTGTGCACTCCCATATTTAAAATTCCCACTTAACAATGCGCACATAACGTGCACCCCCAGATCTGCGCATATTCCCATTATCACATTAAATTATCCAGACGAAGATTCGCTCCAAACACAAAACGGCGACCTGAGCGTTAAATTATCCGCACGCATCCCAAGGTCCGACACAGCTAGATCCATCTGAACCATCATGTACACCCACAATAAATTTGCCACTCCCATATTCGTCGACACACCTCTAAATCTGCTCAATCCCCAAATAGATCCACAGCCCCATATTGGAGTACACATCCTGAATCAGCGCACGTGTGCAAATGCGTGTGCAATCCCATTTTCGAGAACCCACCTAAATCCGTGCGCATCCCCGGTTTCATGACCTCCCCAAGGATTCGTGCGCAATCCTTGATCCGCCAAACGCAGCCAGATCTATGTATTCATAATATGTATTCAAAATACATGTGCACGCCCATCTTTGAAAACACACCCCGAAATCTGCGCATATCAGCAAATCAGTGAGCTCTCCAAACACGCTGACACACCACATATAATATATTATCCCAAACAAAGTCCATTTCAACCAGTTCACAAAATGGTAGCCTAGTCATTAAAAATCCACAACAAAACCAAAATTAATTCGTCTGCAAATCTTGATCCGCCAACACACCCAATACGTATCCCAAGTCTGTGCACCTCACCTAATCAGTGCGTACCCAAAGACGTTGACATCCCACATACAAAATAGATTATTCCAGAGAAGGATTGATTTTAAACAGTTCAGAAAATGTCTGTTTCGACATTAAACATTCCCACGCACACCCAAATGCGCTTTCAACTGCAGATAGGACGACTGACAGAATTCTAATGCATGTCCCAAATTTGTGAGCACTGTCAAATTGGACAACACACTTCTAAATCTGCGCACATCACCAAATCCGTGCCCAACACTCAGGTAAACACTTTTAAATCTGCGCGACTCCTCAAATCCATGTACACTCCATAATAGAGTTTGCAGACCCGTATTTGCTTCCAAACCCCTGAATCTGTGGATTTCCCAAATCAGTGCGCACCCATATATTTGATAAGGCACCCCTATATGTGCGCATCTCCAAATCCATGAGCACACCAAAGCAGCAGGCACCTCCATATTCGCCGATGCTGCCCTAAATCTGCGCAATTCCTAATTGATTGTGCACCCAAACCCGCTGACACATCCACTTGATCATGAGGTTATCATTTCAAACTGTTCAAAATATGACTGCCTTTTTTATTAAGAGTTATCTTGAACACACGATCAGAAATGCAGATCAAGTTAACTAGTTCCCAAAGAGAACTCTGCAAGGCCAATCAGATGGTTCACTGCTGCTTGGTGATAAACCATAAAAAAAATCGCATGTATAATTAGGAAACATTAAAAAAATGTACGTACTTCATCATGATGATCATGATGAAGTAAGCTGGAGAGAGACATTTATACACCTGCTTTACTCCATAATTCAAAGAGATTGAAGGATAAGGTTGCAGGGTGACAAAACATGACAGGAGCACTTGGCACTGTAGACTGATCACTAACGGGAGAAAGCAGCATCTGTCCTTTCCGCACTTCCTCCAGTAGTTTAAGGCCGAAGTCCCGCCGCAACAGAACAGGGTAAGAAGATGGGCCTCGACATTAAAAATCCGCACGTAACCCAGAATGCGTGCGCAACCCCAAAATTCCATGTGCACTCAACCTGCTGACAACCGCATATGCACGTTCGGTTATCTCTGATTCAGAAACATTTTAAAGTGTTAATCCCAAATCCGTGTGCGTCCGATACTCGAGAACACATCCCTAAATCTGCTCAATCGCCAGACAGATTTGTATCTACATATTCGAGAAGATACCATTGGATCTGTGCAATGTCCAATTCAGTATGCACCCCAAACGTGCTGACACCTCTCACGTTCTCACCAGATATTCCCAGAGCAGGAGACATTTCAAACAGTTCAGAACGTAGCTGACTGGACTTTAAAATCGGTACATAACCAAAAATTCGTGATCAAGTTGATATCCTCTGACACAACCAACCCTGTGATTAATCCGAAATCCATGTGCATCTCCATCTTCGACAACGTCCACCTATATCTGCACACATTCCCAAATCCGTTTGCATCTCAAAATATATGCCCATCCTCAAATAAGAGTGCACCCCAAACCGTGTGTGTGTGTGTGTGTGTGTGTGTGTGTGTGTGTGTGTGTGTGTGTGTGTATGAACCCACTGAGAAACCCAAATGCATATTCGATTATCTCCGACGAAGAATCATTTCAAATTGTGACATAATGGCTGCCTAAAGAAGAAAAAATGAAATTCAAGGACAGATGTCGAAGTTCAAATTATGTTTATTGTTACTGTATCTATCAATGGAACAACTTTGAAATTCGCCACACCTTCGAATCCGCAGACACGCCAAATCAGTGAGAACACCTGAGATCCGTACGCACCACCAAATCCGTGTGCACTCTTATGTCACCGTATAACTTGAAACCCGTGGATACACCGACTTGGAAACTACATTATCCCAAAAACATTTCACGAAATGACAAAATATGCATACACCCCCAATATCTGCCCACTGTCCGCAAATCAAATTAGTATGCACCTCAAATCCAGCGACATCCCCGAATCTGTGTGCACCCCAAAACTTATTGAAACACATTCTAAGGAACAGGATATATAAGTCAATTGTAAAATGGTAAACTGGATTTGCAGATGACACCTGGATTTAGAGCGTGAGTGGACAGCGGAGCAGTTTATGAAAACTTTCAGCATCAGTGAAGCAGCTGTAAAAACGGCCTGAACATTTTGCTGTTGGAATACAATGTGACATTCCATCCAGATGGGATCTATTGTAATCTGTTGCACTTCGTCCGGATCTACCTGGGTAGACTTTTAATAAATGGTAGGGAATTGAGGAAAGCGGGACAGCAGAGGGATCTAAGAATACCGCTCCATAATTCCTATGTGAGCTCATAGGATAGACCGACACCCCGAAATCCGTGTGCATCCTTAAACCCGCCGAGGCTCACAAATCTGTGCGCATCCCCGATCCAAGTGCACCAATATATTCAAACAAACCATGAAATATGTGCAAATGCATTTGACATACCTATCCTTAAATCCTTAACAAAGTTCCAAGTTCGATTTTAAAGTATCTATAAATGAAACAATCTTGTGATTCGTCGCACACCCCAATCCACCGACACACCCAGATCCGTGTGTACCCAAACTCATGTCAAGATCTCTGAGAACCCCCAAATCCGAGTGAGCCCCTACATGTACAATTGGACGGCTGTTCATCCCAGAGCAACAAACATTTCAAACATTTCACGAGAGAGTTTCATCCACATTAAAAATAACAAGAACAAAGCTCGACGTTAAAGTGCAGTTTTATCCTAGTAACTGTAAATGAAACAAATTGAATTTTCGCATTAATCCAATTCCCTTGACATCCAAAAATCCACGCGCACTCCCAAATCCGTATGCACACCCGAATGGGTGCGCACTCCGAACCCGTCAACATCTCCTGTTTACAAATAAGATTATCCGAGAGGACTAACAATTTTAAATAGTTCACAAAGTACCAACCTCCAACTTAAAAATCACAGTACTATCCGAGTTCAAAACAGAAAGTATATTTATTAATAAAGTACCTAACACTGAAACAACCTTGAGATTTGTCAGGACTTCAAATCCAAAGTCACCCCCAAATCCGGGAGCACCCTTAAATCCTGTACACAACCGAAACTGCTGAAACATGTTGATTTTCCCAAAGGAAGAGTCACTTTAACATGGCAGCATTCACCTTGAAGAAATCGCGAGAACATAGTACACAGTTTAAGGTACAGCTATTATTAAAGGCACTAGAAATGAAAAGACTTCGAAATTCGCCACAACCCCAAATCGACCGACAGCAACAAATTCATGTGCACCCATATGCGCCAAACTGTCCTCATCCCCAATCCTCAGGCTCCCCAAAATCCGTGTGAACCCCAAATCCATACGGCCGTCTAAACGCTGTGCAACCATATTGGCTGATACATCCCTAAACCAGTGCAACCTCTCAAACAGAAAGCACCACCAAATACGTATGTGGTCCCAAATCCACCCACACACCCATATAATCACTGTGCACACGTACTCGCCGAAACTCTCCTAAAGCTGTGCACACCACTAAATCTGTATTCACCCCCAAATCCAATAAAACACTCACATGCACATTACATTATTCTGGAGGAAGTAACATCTCCAACAGTTTCACAAAGTAGCTGGCTCAGATGTTAATAATACCTGGAACAAAGGCCAAGGTTCAAATTGCATTTTACTATCCGGTTTCTATAAATGAGATTTGTCTCACCCTCACCCGAAATCAGTGTGCGTCCGCAACTCACTGGCAATGCCACATGCACATAAGAATATCCTTGAGCAGGAATAATTTCAACCAGTTCACAAAATCGTACTTAACCAATCAATAAGAATAAAGTATTAACTTGCAAGTGCATTTCTTAACAAAGTATCATTAAACATCCAGCGACAAACCAGATCCGTATGAACAACCAAGTTCGTGTTCGACCCCAAATCCGCAGCATCACTCGAATCTGTGTTCATGCATTAAACCGTGTGCACCCCCAGATACATGTGTTTCACAAGTCTGTGCACTTTCCAAGTGCGCAACGACAAATCAAAGCGTACTCCAAACGCGCTGATACCCCTTTAGGCGCAACAGAGTATGTCAGAGCAAGAATCATTTGAAACAGTTCACGGGATAACTGCCTCCAGCATGAATATCGTCGAAAGTAACTGTAGATGAAACAAACTTCAGATAAGCCACACTCCAAATCCGCAGACACCTCAGATCTCTGAGAATACGGAAATCTGTAAAGACCAGAACATCTCGAAATCAGTATATTGACGGTTTTCACTGAATCTGGTCGCATCTCAAATCAGTTGCCACCCATATATGCCGAAGCAGACATAAATCTGCGCAATCCCGATGTCGGTGACACCCCAGATGCATAATGGATTATTCCAGACCAGCAATCTTTTCAAACAATTTTGCAATGACCGACTTGAGGTTAGAAAGCCACATGTGCACAAACATCCTTTTTAGAGATCGGCGTGTCAACCCAAATCCGTGTGCATTCTAACTAAAATCACTAAAATCGGTCTGTACCCCCAAATCTGCTGACAACGCCCAACGCTTAATAGATTGCAAACGCAAAATGGCGGTCTTACCAGTAAAAACCAATACGGACGTCACCAAATCGATATGGACCAAGAAAAACTCACATATTCGCAAACTACCCTAAATCTGCTATTCACAAGGAGGTGCGCACCCCTGTATCAGAACACACCCCTACATTAGTGCACAATACCAAATCAGTTTGCAACCCTTTATTAGAGAACGCTCCTAAATCCATGCACAACCCCAGATCCTTATCAAGACCGTGCGCAACCCATATGCGACGACAAAAACTAACGTTGTGCAATCGCCAATTCAGAGCGCACCATGAACCTGCGGACTCCGCCACATGTACATCAGACTTTCCCGGCGCAACTATCATTAAAAACAATTGAGAAAATGGCAGCCTCAACATTAATTAATCACACAAACTCACCATCCGTCAACTCAGGCATCTCCAAATAAGCCCTTGATCGAAAAAGGCAACCCAAATCAGCGCACACCATGTGCATCCTTGAATTGGTGCACATCAAGAAATCACGGCGCACACTGTGCGCACCCCACTTTCATTGTTGGTGCTCGTTGTACACAGATTTTGTCATTTGTGAAAGTTTGAGATAATCTAATTTGCATGTATGTGCTGTCCACGCTTTCGAAGTTCTCTAAAGATATGGGGATGCATTTGCATTTGGAGATGCAGAAGGATATCTCACGTATTTGGTGTGACTGCGGGTTTGGAGGTGTGCCGAATCCCACAGTTATTTCATTTAGATCTTGAGAATAATAAATTTAATTTCAAATTTGTCGTGAACTATTTTAAACGATTCCTGGGATAATCTAATGTGCAAGTGGGTTTCTCTGCGGGTTTGATACTCGCATGGATTTTAGGGTGCGCTCCTTTTGAGTTGGTACACCTATTTGAGGTGTACATGGATTTGGGAATGCATACAAGTGGGCGTAAACACGGATTTTGGGTGAGATAGATTTGGGCGTCTCGGCGGATCTGAAGTTGCACCTGTGTGCCAATTCTAATGTGGAGGCAACCATTTTCTGAATTATTGAAAGGATAAGTGCATTAAACAAAGCTGTTTTTGGGTGCGCACTGAATTGGAGAGTCGGAGAATACGGGGTGCACACCTTTATGGTGTGAACGTGTATCTGGGGATGCGCACGGATTTAAAGTTAGGGAGAACACTTATTTCAGGAGTGCGTAGATTTAGGGGAGGGTGGCAAATATGCACACTGATTTGGGGATACGAACAGTCAATTACGTCTGTAGTCAATTAGGGAGGCATAATTAGGATTTGTGATGTGTGCATATTCCGGGGGCTCTTTGTCAACAGTTGTAATCTATTATGTATGTGGTGTGTCAGCGTGTTTGGAGTGCGGACTGATTTGCTGATGTGCACAGGTTTTATGGATTCATGGTGGGCAATTTTAATCTATCAATGCAAAACCTATGCTAAAGTAAATTCCGATAATCCGGATCGCTGGGTAACTTTACGGACTAGTTGTATTATCAAATTCACATCAAATTCAAGTTAAATTCACCTTTAAAGATACTGCGCTGTGCTTTTTTAGAAATTACTGCAAGTTTGAAGGGATGCGAGAAGAGAACCGCCGGTGAGATTTAGGGAAGAAGCGTAGACATCACTCGAAATTTAGTCTCCATCATGACCGTGCACACATATTTGGGGATAAACAGAGATTTAGGTGTATTGGCGGATTAAGATTTGCACCCGAATGTGCTGAGTGCGGATTATTAATGTCGACGCTGCCAATTTCTCAACTGTTTCAAATGGATCTTGCTCGGAAAAATCTCATGGGCAAGTGGGTGTGTCAGCGGGTTTAGGGTGCACGCTGTATTGGTGATTGAGCAGAAATTAGGCGTGTCAGCGAAAATGGGTTGCAGAGTGTGTGCGTATTTGAGGATAGCATATGTAACGGTGTGTCAGCGAATATACAGTCGCCACGTTTCTGTGGGTGGATCTGGGAGTTCATGAGGATTTCCGGTGATCTGTGCGTGTTGGTGGATTTGGTGATGTACTCACGACCTTTGGGTTGTGTGCGGCTTTTACTGTCAAGGCAGCCATTCGGTGTTTGAAACGATTCTTCGTCTGGGTCATCAAATATACGGATTAGGGTGCGCATACATTGTGGGGTGCGATTTTTCTTGGGGATGTGCGCAGATTTTGGGTTTCACACGGAATTTAGAGATACGTGCCTGCTGCTGAGGATGAGGGTGCACAGGAATTGGAGATGACGATCAAATCCGGATGCGTCTACTGATCTACAAACTGGTTTGTGGCACGTGAGTATCTTTAATGCCGAGGCAACCCTATTCTGAACAGTTTGAAATGATTCCAGCTCTGAGATAATCCATTATGCATTCCGGGAGTGCCAGCGTGTTTGGGGTATGGGCTGATTTGCAGATTGCGCGGATTTCGGACAGTACCGGCAAATATGGGTAGCACACTGATTTAGGGGTTTGGACGTGCCAACATGGGGATGTTTACGAATTCAGGGCACTCACAGATTTTTGCTGTCTGTGGATTTGGGGTTTTTACGTATTAGAATTTTGTTTCATTTCCAGATACTTTCATAATAATTCCTTTATGCATTTGGGGAGTGTCAACGTGAATGGGGTGCGCGCCGATTTGGGATTTGCGCAGAATTAGGACAGTGTCAGCATATTTGGTTGAGCATCTGAACGTTTTATTCATCTGACCGCCATTATAGAGGTACACACCCTCGTTGGGATGCTCGTTAAGGCTGTTTAGGCCAATATTCAGATGTTCACGGATTTCTGGGTTCTCGGAGATCTGTGGCGTCTGCGGAATGAGACCTATCTGCAGGTTGTTTCATTTACCGATATTTTCAAAACGAATGTTCATTGATCTTTCGACGGTATTCGAGTTGTTTTATGGCGGATGGTAGCCATTTTGTGAATCGCTTAAAATAAGTCTTGCTCGGAGATAATCTGCTGTGCCTCTGGGGGTGTCAGTGGGTAGGTGTTGCACTTCGATTTTTGTGTGCGCCCTTCTGATGTTCGCATATTTCTCTGTACACGCTTTTAGTGGTGCACACGGATTTAGGATGCGCGCAGTTTTAAGGGTGTGCTCTGGAATATGGGGGCATAAGCAGAATAGTAGATAAGCACAGATTCGGGTATCTCGGCATATTTAGGGTTATACACGAATTTCGGTGTGCATGCAGATTCGAGGTGTCTGTGTATTTCAGACATATTTGCGGTAGCTGCAGATTTGGAGGTATGACAGAGTTCGAGGCTGTTTCATTGAAGAAGCTATTTTGTGAGCACTCCGAAATGATTCTTGATCAAGAATAACCTAATGTCAATGGGGAAGTGTTTGAGGAGGCGAATGTGTGGTTTCATGTCGATTCAGGGGAGCACATGCTTTCAGCTGTCTGTGGATGCGGTGTTCACGCTGATGTGGGGCTTGCTTCCAGGTTTGGAGGTGCGCACAGACTTGGGGGATAATCATGAAATTGGTGCACACGGAAGTGGGGATGCGCATAGAGTTAAGAAAGTGTCGGCCAATTTGGGCTGCACTGTAATTTAGAAATGTGCAAAGATTTAGGGATAAGTATCCCAAATATGGGGTGTAGGCAGGTTTGGGACTGTGCAGATTGCAGGTTGTTGTGTCGAATACTTTGCTGCTCTTAGACTGGGGTTGCATGCAGATTAGTGTCCGTCAGCAGTGCTGTCTGGTATGGCAGGCGCCAGGGTGGTTGAAACGACACAGGATCGAGAGAAACTGAAGTGGGTTGTAAGCATAGTTAATTCCATCTTGGATACTACCGTACATAATAACTAGGACATCTTCAAGGATCGGTGGCTCAGAAAAACAGCATCCGTTATTAAAGACCTCCCGAGCCCTGTGCATGCCGTTTTCCCACTGTTACACTCAGGTAGGAGGTATAGAAGCCTGAAGCGACATACTCCGAGATTCAGGAACAGCTTCTTCACTTCTGACATCCGACTCCGAAATGGACAGATTCTGATTCTGATTCAATGGAAATTTTTCTTTGCAATCCAGAACTCCAGCATGTTTTCTATTATTTCCAAACCTGCGTGTGTCCACATTTTACTCCGAGTCATTGAGATACACTCAGTATGGCCACCTTATAAGGCACCCGACGTCGCCGATGAAGTGACAACTGAGTATATTATACGTTCATTGTTCTTCTGTTCCACCACACCCTCTTTAAGTTTAGGTGTGTTATATATTCAGAGATGCTCTCCTTCCCAACTCTATTGCAACACATCGTTATTTCAGTTAACATTTCCTTGCTGTCCACTTCAATCAGTCTGGCCATTCGCTTTTGATCTCTCTCATCAATAAGAGATTTTTGCCTACAGAACTGTCACTCTCTGGGTTTTTGCTCGTAGGTTTTTCGTACCTGGAAACTGTTTTGAGTGAAACTCCCAGGAATCAGCTGTTCCTGAGATCTTCAAGCCACTTAAAATCAACGTCACTTAAACTACTTTATTTCCACATGCACAAGGAAACTACAACCTCGTCACGTCTCCAGCCTTTATGCATTCTGTCGTGACTACGGCATTGACTGGATTGATATCTGCACTGCGTGCGCCAGGGCAAACTCTGGAGATTTTGTGTTCTGTATTTTCAGATATCAAACACCATATCATTATTAATTCACTCTGGATTGGTACTGTATGAATCTTGATTTATTTCCCGATCGTTAAAATACAAGAAAAAATATTCACACTGAAGACTGCCCACCCGCGATGGCCCGATGCATAAAAGATCACATAGATGTTTGATTACATAGAGGGCTTGTCTCCTCTCAACTAAACATTCCAAAATACACTTATGATTTACCTTTAATCGTCAAAGGTAAAGATCTCATCATCCATTATGCAAATCAT
This sequence comes from Hypanus sabinus, assembly GCF_030144855.1. Lineage (NCBI taxonomy): Eukaryota > Metazoa > Chordata > Chondrichthyes > Myliobatiformes > Dasyatidae > Hypanus > Hypanus sabinus. The sequence goes on from NW_026781292.1 coordinate 338,519, forward strand.
ATTTCTATCTTGAGAAGGCAGCCACATCTCCCTTCAGTGTTCGTCTTCAGTGTTTCCCATCATCCCAACTGGCTGTAACAGACCTTCGGATCTCCATGTTTTTTTTTTCCAGGCTTCAAACTCGATAACTCGTGCCATCCAATGTTCCATACTCCTGCCTGGTTGCTGTCAGTTCGCAAGAGACAGAATTTGTTGAATGCAGTTTATTCTGAATGGCACGAGTTATTCGCGTACTTTGACAATTTAAAGCTGACTTCCAACTAACGTTTATCGCGTGGTCCTTGAGTATCTAAACTGATTTGTCTCGGGCTGCCGATGTTCTGTTGGAACATTTTTGTTTCTGTTCCAACATTGCAATCTATCGCTCCTCCGCAATTGTGTTTGCTGTTGTTGGCCTGTCAGTGCATAGGTGACAAACAGATTGGTTATCTAACCTCTAGGCGCAATTAGTTTAATATTGCTGACACCCTCCATTTCTGATTCGTGGATTCACGATTACCTGTGAATTATTCGGTTTTCCTGCTTCCCAAGGCTTGGAAAATATGAAATATTTACAATACTGCAATGCATTCCCGTTTTACTTACCTTAGAGGCAAACACCTCCCAGATTTTCACAATCTCGATTTACAATCATTTCCACATTTTATATTTAAAAAAATCAGCGTGTCTACCTCCGCCATATTTAGAGTATTTTCCGCGGAATCCACAGCAGTGTATCTCAATCACTACAGTAAAACTAGCCGTGCGTCCCCCTTTCCAATCTCTCGAGATTAAAATTAGATTGGATACTCTGTACAATTTACAAATTTTGGCACGCCAGCTGGGAATCGGAGTTTAGTCAACTGTAATAGTTTACAGATGTCTATGTCCCGGTACCAGGATAGAGTAAGACTACTAGTACTAGTCCTACTCACATTGAATACATCTAAAACACATTACACAACAAAGAACAAGGGACAGTTGGCATTGCAATCGTTGCGTCATCAGTTGTTGTCGACTCTGCAATGGGTAAAGTGCACTCAGTCGGAATATTCCAACGCTTATCTGATACTTCCTTAAATTCAGCTCTTGCCCTTCCTGCTTAGTCCTACGAGATCTCGTGGTTTCATTTGTTTTTCTCTCTCTCGTTGACTCTGACTTGGCTGGGGCAATTACAATAACTGCTTTGCATAACTGTCACCTTCTGATTCTGAATACGAGGTGAACTATCCTAAGCTTCCAGATGAAACCTGTGGGAGCTTGCTCAAACCACTAGAATGTTCCTTCCTTCTCATCATCCTCAATTTCTTTAAAAATACCTGAACTTCATCATCTCCATCCAGAGCATCAGTTGCTTTTGGACCACAGTTACGAGAAGACATTAACGTACTCTGAAGTGTTTCAGTTTGGTCTCTATTACACCATCCGAACCTATTATGAGCAATCTGGATTGGATAGGCTGACGGACTGGCTCTGTAAATGACACCATATGGTCCTACAGATCTCGAAGATATTGACAGACATGGCTTAAGTCCTGAGATCAGAACCTTATTTTTGTACCATTTTCAAACTCTTACGTCCTTTTCGCACGATGAACACACCTTGTTCTGCAGTTTTCTCGGTCTGATGCTATGGGCGGCGATACACATAAGATTCTTTAACAGTACGAATGAATTCCTGTACGCTTCCTCTTTTACAATAGCATCATTCTCAGGCTCTAATAAATACGGCCAATCAGGAAATCTAACGCTCCCATTTCACTCACGGTAATCAACCTAAAAATGATCAATCTCGTAGAAGGGATTTTGTTGGTCCGCTTTAGCAGAAGGATTTAAGGTGAGACAGTAGCCGGTGTGATCCACTGCTGTTCAGCCACTTTAACTAGCATTTCTTCAAAGTTCCGTTCATGGTTTCAACCATTCCCCTGCTTTGGGGTTCAGAAGGAATGCAGAACCAGTGCTCCATACTTTACAAAAACTTTGCAGTGAGGTGCAGACGATGATCTGAAAATTGGCCAATTTTGAAATTCTAAAGGTTATAACGTCTCTCTTGCAAATTGTTGGCTGCAACTGTAGCGATGTTATTCTCAGTGCCGAAAAACTCTGAATACTCGGTGGAAGTATGCTCTATCAATAGGAAATATTCCAGTACAGTAGGGGATGGAAGCAAACATTCATGCACAGTCGATCTGCAAGTTGAAACATTTTTCTTCCACAGGGCACCTACGTTTTCAAACTGAGTTTTGCAGCCGATTTATCACACTTGGCACAGAGCAAACAATTCCGACAGTAATATTTCATCTGCTCGCAATCAGGGGCACCAAGACAGATTAATCACCTGTTCCCTCGTTCTTTCTCATTTTTGATGCACAAAATTACGAATATATCATATGTTTCATTCCACCATCTGGAACCACACAATGACAATTATTAATTACAATCCTTTTCTGTATCTGTATTCCCGAACATTTCCCATATTCCTCATAATTCGTCCCTCTCTCCGCCTTTGTGAATTCCTGACTCTGCTGTTTAACTTGATAAAGCCCATTAGTACAAATTATCTTGGTTTCTCTGACATCGTTGTGGATTCCATTTGTCACACCAACCAAACGCCAACCCTTCACCCCAGACTTTGTTCTTATTCAGGCCAACTCATCCATCTTCCTTTTCTCACCCAGGGTTGTTATTGCTTTTTTTCTGTGAGCGCTCACTTTCTTTTTACTCCAGATGTGTTTCAAATACATACCGCATGCAGGGGGTGCTGTTGGTAAAGTTTTACCCTCGGCTAAAACATAAGATCTGGCTTCCCATAATGGGAATTATTCAGCCAAACCATCACAGACACACAAACGGTGTGTAATACCGTCCCTGAAGGATTTTCGTCTGGGTTGCTGGCAATAAAAGCCGTTAAAGCACGTTCTGGCACTTGTGCACACATTATTTAGGCAGATTGCTCGTAACACTTTCTATCTGTAGTCATACCCCATCCAGATCTATATAACAGATCCTACAAACCACTCTTCGTCCTGAACTAATCGCTATCCGTCAATAAATATCCAAAAATACGAACTTTGCATTCACATGACCCCATTGCCCTCTCTTGATTTTAATTTAAGATGAGAATGAATGGTCCTTTCCTTTGTTGAACTACTGCCGCCAGAGACTCATGAGTTTCATCCCGATAAGTTCAATTCTCAACGAGCGTGATAGCACTGTTAACTCTTTCAACTACGACGTTACAGCACTGTAATAAGAATTTCAAACTGACTTGTGGAGTTTGACTGAGAGTTGCCTCTTTCTTACTATCATCCAGATGAAATGGAGTATGCTCAGGTAAATAATCTTTGGATTACAAGCCAGAATATCAATAAAATGTTTAACTACCCAAATAATCGATAATGACCTTGGGATGTTAGATATCTCGTTTCGGCGGGGTAAACTTTCGATCTGCAAATGTCACTGGCGTCAGTCGGTCATATTTGGAGTTACAAAGCTGACACTGTTTTACTGGCGGCAGCGACCTCGAAAGAGAATGACTCGGAAAGGCCTGGGTCTCAATTGAAGGTGCTTTTGCAAGTTCTGTTTTAAGATCTGACTCTGCCTTGTTCTGGCTTGTCTTCCCATGGGACGCCTATCCTCACGAGTTCCATGAGTGGGTACGCATTGGTGTCACTGCCAGCAATGTGATCTCTGCAAGAAGCTGATAGGTGAAGCCTGGTGGCTGGGAATGGTAACGTTCTGCAGAGGGAGGAATCTAATCCGCGAAGAGAACGGACGTTAGGAGAAAGCGAAGGAGGAAGGGGCCAACTAGCAAGTGATAAATGTGAGAACAGAAAAGAGGTTAGAGTATGGAACAGACAAAATGTGTTCATTTTAATATTTAAGAAGATTTAATCTTTTTTCAGTGTAGGCATGCCTCGAAATTAGTTTGCAGTGGAGTAGCAAATGAAAAACACAAGGAATGCTGGAGATGCTGGAAATGTAAGCAGCACAGACAAAATGCCAGATGAACACAGCAGATTAGGCAGCATCTATGGAAATAAATAAACTGTTAAAGTTTAGGATGAAGTCCCTTATTTAAGGGCGTGCCTGCCAGCGTATGACTGAAGTTGGGTAATATTCACTAGGGGTCCAGTATGCCGAATCCACTGATATGTTACAAACGTAAATATCTTCCTTTGTAGAGGTACTGGGACAGTCACAAACACCCAGTGACGTCCATCATGTTCATTTTCACGAGTAGACTTAGATCCTTGCAAGAAAATGTGATGAAGAGCAGACTCACATGTCTTAGGCCGAAATCACTCAACTGTTCTGTCCATATTTAGGCCAGGAATTGGTGCCTAATTATATGAATACTTGAATACCATGCATACTCGACTACAGCATTGGTAACCAGTTCGTTCACCCATTCCGGTGTCTAAAGTGGATTTGTAAATGATCTGAAAATTTAAAAAAAAATCCAGCAATTTCAGAAACTGGGATGAGCTGTTGGCATTTGAAAAGGTGTCCCATTTACTGCAAGGGAGCTGCTGCAGTTTAAGCAATTGGTCTGAGAGGATTAAATGTTGTGGGTCTGCTCATTCGATCTCAGAGATTGACAAAATCTGCCACGTCGGTAATGTAACTGAGATGGCGTCATCTTTTTGCTACCATTTCTGGAATCCAATGGTAGTTTTTGTGAACCATTGTCCCAGGGGAGATCATAAAGGATATAAACTGCATCAATGAAAACATTCAATCAAAAAGAATGCCTGTAACGTAAACGGACCGGCTAATTGCATGAAAAGAAAATGCGTGAAGCGTATTACCGTGTCGAGAAACTATTTTATGTCTTCATTGCCCTGATTGGCGTTCCAGGTAAGCGAAAGAAGAACACAACAACTCTGTAAGTGAGACGTCTTCGTGCAGGACACTGGGAGTTTGTTTGTTTGTTTTTTGCTTACTAGTTCGGCGACCTGCATCCAAAGCCTCGGGCGGTGATAATCCTTTGCTGATTTACACACTTTTCATCCCGTAGTTTGCCTATTACTTGCAGCCACGTGACTGAGAAAACTCTATGAAACGTATGGTAAAGCTGTAAATGTAAGCAGCCTTCACGGACACTAGCTAGGTTGGTGTGCCAGCGCTGAGCAAAGGAAACTCATCGGAAGGCTATACTAAGACGGTTTCAGTTGGTAAGTTCGCTTACCGGGCACATAACAGCAGGACATGTCACAGCGGAAAAAAAAATGAATTATACTCATTGCAACCGTAGTCCTGTAATAAAACCGTTTTCTCCTGAACAACGGACCAGCTTTGTCTGCCCTCTGAACGTCTTCTTGCTTCCCTTCCGTGTCCAGTTGCTTTGATTAAACGCTCTGTACGGGATAAAAATGGAAAACCGTTTGGTTTATCCATTCTTTCTGCGACCATTTCACCCTTAACTTTACTTGTTGGTATCCAAATCACGGGTACTCTCAGTATCCACTCTTCTGGTGCAAAAGTTTTGGTTTGATTTCGTTGATTAAATATATCAGCCACTTGTCTTGTAAAGGTATTTATTGTAATCTATAATGCCTCTTAACTCTGTTTCTCCAGTGAATTTATTGGCGATTACAGTCCTGTCCCAGAGGAAGTGCGGTTTGTCCACCTGTACAACTCGCTACTTGGTGGCAATGGCAACGGCAGATATGATGTTCATTATCACCGAGGTAATTTTGTATCGGATCAGCAATCATTACTTCCCAGTGAGTGTCCTGAACATTACTCCTGTGGGGAGTGTTAGGACTGTTTTGACTCGTGCAGTCGTGGACTATTCTGTATGGTTCACTGTCGCTTTTACATTTGATCGCTTTATCGCCATTTGTTGCCACAGGCTGAAAGCAAAATATTGCACCGGGAAAACAGCAACCGTGGTACTGGCAACAGCTGGCGTGTTGTTCTGTTTGAAAAATATTCCCTTCTACTTCACGCTTGAACCGGGAGAAATTATTAACAACGTTCCGTGGTACATTGTTATAAAACTAAGTTACTACACTGATCCGGGATGGATTGGATTTGACTGGATTGATACGGTATTAACTCCTTTACTGCCTTTCGCTGCAATTCTGCTCCTCAACGCTCTGACTGTCAGACACATCTTAGTGGCCAGTCGGGTCCGAAAGGGGCTGATGGGTCAGAGCAAAGGGGAGCGTCGCAGTGACCCGGAGATGGAGAGCAGGAGGAGGTCGGTGGTTTTACTCTTCACCCTCTCCGGCAGCTTCATCCTCCTGTGGCTGACAGCTGTTTTACAGTTCCTCTATTATCAGATAACAGGAACAGGAGGCGAGTGGAACGATTCTGAATATATATTTTATGAAGTCGCATTTTTGCTGAGAACTTTAAGCTGCTGCACTAACACATTTATTTACGTGGCGACTCAGTCCAAGTTCAGGGAGCGAGTGAAAAACCCCGTTACATCAGTTTTTGAGTTCATTAAGAAAACCAGCTATTGAGCGAAATCCGGAGACCTCTGCAATGTTTTGTGTTCATTCTCCCGTTACTGAAATCCCGGCTAAAATCGGAAAGACTACGTTTTTGCATATTTAGTAAGGGAGCAGTTCCCAAATACCGATCCGATGAGAACAAGTACTTGCAAAGAACAGTTGCTGCAACCAATTGCCTAGATTGACCGCTGTCAAATGTTCCCCCCTCTCAATACGTAGGCATTTCCCTGATACTCAATGTCTGGATGTCACATGTTTACTTACCAACCACTGATATCGCTCTCCGAAACTACATCAATAGTGATGCAAATTTCCGGTAATTCCATAGAAGCAGTCGTTAGATTTATCAAATCTATGGCATTGATAGTGACGACAGAGACTATAGACGTGCGTCAACATCTAACAACGATGCGTTTCAATGCAGGCAGAGATACTGAATGCTGACTCATACGGATTGGAAACACGAGCTGGTGGCAGGCCGGCGTTCCTTTCAAAGAACAATTTATTTGCTTCAGTGTGTAACCAAGTGTGGTTTATTGTAATGTAAGAAAACTCTCTGCAACAGTTCTGTTGAGGCCTGTACTCATCTTGCATAACTTTCTGGAGACCATATTCTATTGTATCTGCTGTCCGGCAATTGAAGCCACGCCTACTCAGTCCTTCTTGAAATGACCAGCCAATGTGCCAGCAAGGAATCTGCTGAAACTAAGCTGACCATTTGCAGCGTATTATGAGACTGCGGATGTGAGCTCAACATATCCAGATTTCCTTTCATAGAGATGTTCTTCTCGTTTAATGAGATATCCAATAATCGTTAGCTCGCATTTCATCTTTGTGATTGCATGCTGCATCTACATGTTAACCGAATAATACATGCCAATTGCCTACTTTTTCTAAAATAATCACTGATTTTGCGTCTTTCCGCAATATCTGACCACATTCGGACACTCTCATGTCGATTCCAGTTTAATATTACAGATTAAATGAAATTGGATTTAATTTCACGCTCTGCTGCAATGTTGACTCTCACCGAAATCACTAATACAAATTTGAAAGTTGGAACGGAGGCGCTGGACCAGATGATGCTAACCGCTGTTGAACTATCGTCAACTGATCGAGATTTGGCAATTCTCTGCGCAAGGTTTGAATAATTCCACAGTTGTACTTTATTATCTCTATATAAAGATAACCGGAACTATGGTTAACATAGGGTATCAAATAAAATTCAGAATTTTATTGTTCCTATTGTACCAATACTGACTCCGAATACCTTTACAAACCCCAGACGCTGAAATAGGGGACAGTCCGTTGGCTGAACGATTCTTTCTTTTGACTACAGGGGGCGGAATGTGCCCCCTTGTTAGATTATTGCCATTTGAAAGCATAAATGGGTGAGTCACGAGTGAAATCCAAGCTCCTTCTTGACGGGTCCCCAGAATACAGTGGGCATGATCGGTTTTAACTATGGTTACAAAATATAAAGAGCTGATCCAACATTAAGTGGTCCCGACATATTGCTATAATATACACGGTGGAGTTCGTTCAGGTGAATTCCCTAATGTGACAACATGTCTGGTTGTATCTATCTATTACCTGCACTGTCCACCTGACATCTAGGTCGTTGAGTATACGAAATTTGGACCTCCAGAAAGTGACCACAGATGGCTGATTGATAAGTCAGTGGCCTGATTCATAGGGATCAGTTATACAGCTCTCTTTACATGCACATGCAGCTCACCCTTTGTGTGATTATGCAGGAGGGTTGAAGTTAATAACACACCTCCCGCTAACTTAGGCCACGAACTTGTCAATCACCCCGATGAGTTAATAACTTCAAACTTTCTGCATAATCACTCAAAGGGCTGCACTACATGTGCATGTAACGAGAGCTATGTAAATAATCTCCTTCTACCTTCGGCCACGAACTTAGCAATCACCCCTCGTGTTATGAACTTTGTCAATAATTCAGTTCGTCGTATCCCCAATGTTTCTGAATAATGGAGCATTTCCGAAAGTGCAGTCACTTGTTGCTGATCTAACTTTAAGCTCCTCCCATATCGTCATAACCGCAATTAACAAATTATCAACCAGTGAACGGTTGCTGAGGCCAAATATTTGGCGTTTTCAAGCGAAGGGTGATAGGAGTGTAATTCACAGGGCCATCGAAGTTTATATGGAGAACAGCATGTGTACTGGTCACATTGCCTCACTAATATTCTAGATACAATTGGAAAAGTTCTGATGAGCAAATTTGCATAAAATTGTGGCACACAACGGTTAGTCACTGAAACGCTGACAAATTGCATTTTTAATCCGTTTCATTCCCCTTTCCATCCGCCGTATCCTGGACTGGGGAATATCTGCTGTGAATCGAGTTGCTTCCCCACTTGAGATTCCCTTGCAAATAAAATGTGTTCCAAACTTCCAGTGATCCCGATGTTAATCGCTGACTGTCATCTACACCCCAGGGCGTTGCCGAACAATAACCAGGTCACTCTGCTTTTAAGACTTCGGACGTGTGCACCATATTATCAAAGATAATATTCGCATTTCGGTTCCAAACGGAACTATCTCCCTCTGAAAAGCTCTCGGGATGTTCTCAGAGCCCAGCGTTCATTTTTAATGTTTCCACTTTGCGTCTCTCCATCATAACATGTCCACGTTCTCTTATTGTGAACAGTTATCTTAACCTTTCCTCTTCTGCCTGTGTTTGCGTTCCCCTGCTCAGTTTCCACCTACGTGAGCAGTCTTCCCATATAAAAAATATGATTATTGTGAGCACTCATACTGCATTTCTCCCTGATCATGTTGACCCCGTCGGTCTGAATACAAACATAGTACTTTTGTAAACGCCTTTCCAACTTCGGTATGGTGCCAGAGCTCCCGCTGAAACAAAATAAGGATTGTCTCTGCGAATGTATTCACGAGCTCCCTCTTCGGGATATGGCTATCCTCCCCACTGTGCTCAAAAATGCATTTTCCGATTGGGACCCAAACATTATGAAATACAAAGTTCCTGAAAGTACATTTTCACGCCGGCAGCATTTGACGGTGATCGAAACCTAAGCAACCTAGACCACTGGAAGTCCTTGAAATACCGATCATGACGTGTTGTGCTGGTGGCAAATCCACGTCAATGTTGAAGTAAAAAATAATGAACAGCATTCGAATATTTGCCAAATGTGTCCAGTGAAGGAGACGGAGAGACTCGTCGTATAACTTGAAGCTAATATTCACTTCCTCAAGGGAAACAGGAAGAGAGGTGTAGTAACTGGGATTTGGGCTGCTACTCCATTTGCAAATCGCGGTGCCCCGGGTGACGATCAGTGGCGGGAAGCTGCTCTTCATGTAAAGCTGGTGGCTGTCAAGGACACTCAGTTCACAGCAGTTGAGAAGCCACAGATTTCATTGCTGATACTCCATTCAGATCTGTTTGCCTCATCACGAACGGAGTTTCAGAGTCATTAGCACTCGTTACTTGTGTTCGTCACTCCCTGGTTCTTTACTGATATTCGGTCCAAACAGATTGTATTGAGTTCACAATCACTTGCAAGACGGTTTAATTTTTGTTGAGTAATAGTTGGCACGATTAAATTATTCCCACATGTGCACTCATTTCTAACATTGTCACACACAGAAAAGAGTCTATGTTATATGTTTGCTTTGAGATAATCCTTCGTTGTGCGCTACACTGACCATTTCATTTTTCGCAGCGAACACGGTGACATTATTCATCCTGTCTCGGGGAAGTTGCGTCCTTTCCAGAGTTGTCACTTGCTACCTGGTTGCCATGGCAGCGGTGGATTTTCTGGTTCTAATTCTGGACAAGCTGCTGAGCAAGATTCCTCTTACGTACATGACATTCCAGGTTCTCCTCCAATCAGTGGCCAGGGGGTGTAATACCCACGCTATTCTGCTTCACAACGTCACCGACCGTTCGGTCTGGTTCACTGTCACGTTCACCTTTGATCGGGTTATCGATCTTTGACCTATTCGTTTCCAGGGAGAGATCTTATTATTTGCGTTTATTTGTGGCGATTAATGTTATACGATTTTATTACTTCCCCACAACTGTGCTCCCATTTCTCCTGGTTCTGTTGACGAACGGCTTCACTGTCAGACACGTCTTAGTCACTGCAGACTCGCAGGAGATTCAGAATTCCCGGAAACGGGCGGAGAGCCTGACACTCGGAGATAGAGAAACGCAGGAAATCCCTCGTTTTACTGCTGATCATCTCAGGCAATTTCCTCCTGCTGTGGGCGCTGCGTGTTTTCTGTGTTCTCTGCGTGGAATTGGCTGCATGTTTCTACCGCGTCTGATTCGCTGCGAGAGCTGGGCGTCATTCTACAGCTTCAGAGTTGTGGTACAATCACGGTCCTTTACACCGTTACGCAGATCAGTTTTCAGAGAGCAGCGAAAGAATGTGGCAGAATCTCCGTTCGCTCTCATTTTTGCGAAGAACTCGTGTTCTTACGGTGTCGCCCGAGCTGAAGTCACCACAAAAGTTCCATACGTTCCGACAGTCTCTGTTCCTCGGGGCCTGCTGCTATCCTCCTTCCTCTCACATACTACAAGCGGCAGTTACAGCGAACGGTCCCTTATACAGCCGCAGTGCTTTTTCCTCATTTGCCGTCCAATCTTCTCATCTCTGCCCGACTGATCCTTGTGTATTTTCCCCATAGTTTCACCGTGCAGTCCCTCTGGGCGGCCGGATACACTGGTCCAGCTACAAGTCCATACTCCTGCAAGGGCATCTGTGTTACCGAAACAACCCGTTCATTCCCGACAGTGACGACTGAATTGGTGCTGCGAATCCATTGACGACAAAACTGATGCTGCTTCCTTCACCTACGCTGAACTCGTCCATTTCATGTACGTTCCCTACATCTTGCCGCACCGCGCTCAGGTCAATTTGGTCCCATTCTTACACCTCTCCTCTCCCTCGATCACTCCATCCCCAATTCTAGAGACAGATTATCTAACAACATATTTTGCAATGTTAAGCTACTGACCCTCACAGTTACATTTTCGGCATGTCCTGCCATACGGACACTCGCAAAAGCGCTGTTCCATTCCATTTCCTTGGATCTAACCTTCCTCTCAGGACGTTTTATAGTGAATGGAGATTCTATTCCAGCACGATCGATGATGCCAGCACCATTCTTTGTTGCATTTCCTGTCGGTGACATCATTCCATCCATCCGAAAATAATAAAATAGATAGGGCCTCCTTGTCCTCAGGTAGCACGCCAGGAGGCTCCGCTTTCAGAATATTTTCTGTAACTTCAACCAACTCCGTGGCGATTCCAACACTAGGCATGTCTTTCCTTTCCCAACCTCCGCAGCCCGAAAACCGTTGTTTGCGCGACACCATTGATAACATGCCGTTTCCCACATACCTCCCTTCTTCCTGTAACCATATACCAGGCATTGTTCCCAAACAGGTAATGGTAATTCGAGAACAACGAAGACCATATTTGTAATACACTTTATTAGTATTGACCGCTGCCTTGCAATAAATAAAATGCTAACAATGCTACAATCCAGAAAAACTATTGTCATCAATGAAGCCATTTACAGTCCCTGTCAGAATTAGCTATCCCGATGCCGCATACATCGGGGATAACTTGGTCTGACAGGGTGAAACCTGAAAGTGGTTTGGAGCTTGACGTTATTCCGTTTGAGGGAGATACATATATGGACAAGTGCTCCAGCGATTGACCACTCTCACAGAGGAAGACAGAGGCATTTAACATTGACTTTTGTTATCCTATTCGCGATAATATCGGGAATGCCTCGAAAGCTCACAGTATTATTTTCAAACATCACATGGTTAAGTGTTTTCTTGTGGAGGGATCGGATGTAACCGAGTCATTTTCCGACAGTTAATTGCTTCAGTTATTGGCGAGAGTTTCTTACATAAGTCTCAGATTCATTTCTGTTGGAAGTTATCATGAACAAGTTCTCGTCAATTAGTGTACAACACATCCTAAATGCGAGATATGTACCACTTGTGTACAACGGCTGTAGGCAATATCCAACGCCGTAACCTAATTATCACAGTGAAACTTCTTTCGGTACGAATCAATGGCTCAACAGCTTTACACAGCGAACCTTTCCTCAGCGGATACAATGCATAGGTATTTTAAAAATATTCTGATAAAATCACTGCATATCTTTTCCTATCGCTGAAATCGTTGAGAATTAAGCTCGCTTAAACTGTTCCATCATTTTAAGTTTCACAATAACGTCGCACGTTATCCAGTCGTATCTCTAACATAGCGATAGTATCTGAATTGAAACATGTCCGTCAGCTGAACCATACTGCTAAAGATGAATCGCAGATATGACTGGTAAAAATGGCATTTGTTATCCAGGCCCAACTCAGACTGTTTTCGTTTGAATGTACTGAACCGGCAATTTCAAAACGTTGTAACATGCAGCTCAAGAAAGCCATCGCGCATGCATTCTATGAAGTCCTCTTCATATTGCTTCAACCAACTTGATTCACCAAATATTTGTGCAAAGTAAAGCCTCCAATGTTAACTACTGTCCCATTCTTACATGACTCAGATGTTTTTTTGTTTGTTGCCTCTGCTACTGTAATATTATTATTCGGTGACCGATAGACAACTACAACCAATGAGGTTTTGCTTTACTATTCCTAATATCCACTCAGAAGTGTTCAACTTTCTGTTCCCTAGATCTTATAGAGTCTCTCACTGTCATCCATTTCTCATTTTTATCTAAAAGCGTTTACCCACTCCCCTTGCCTTCCTGCCCATAATTCCGTATTGCCTGATATCGTTGAATATTTAATTCCCTGTCCTTTCCACCCTACAACCACGTCTCTGTAATGGGCACTAAACCATATACCCTTGTACTAACATACGCCACAAGTTCATTGACCCTGTTTCAAAGAGTGCAGACATTCAAATGTAGTGTCCATACACTTTCGTCCTTCTATCTTTTGCGTTTTATATTTATTGATAATTTCATTTCTTTTTCTTACTTTACTTCTCCATTCTGCTGAATACATCCCATATGATTTTTTAAAGCTTTACCCTTAGCCCTCGCTGTGCGATTCGCTGGGATCCAGGTCCCATCGTGGTTCAACTGGAGCCCTTACCATTAGTACAGCTTCTTCCTTCCCCAACACTGGGGCCAATTTCCATTAATTTAAACACACTTCTCCCAGAACAGTCCTTGAGCCACGCATTTAACTGCCTAATTTTGCAGACCCTATGCCAATTTGTAAGCTGCTCAAGTAGTAATCCAGAGATTTCCATCGTTTTGTTTCTGCAGTTTAATGTAGTCCTTTGCTGCTGAAATTTCCTTAGCTGAACCTCTTTTCTCGTTCTCCCTATGTCGCCCGTGCGGACATGGTCCAGGACAACTATACCTTCCCCCTCCAACTACAAATTCCTCTGCGGAGCAGATACGATGTCCCGAACCCGGGCACCAGGCTTCAGCATAGCTGGTCTCTGAATCTGCTGCAAGTTATACAATGATACCCAGTATGCATTGCACAATCAAATAAAATGCCTTCAGTCCTGTATTCACCCATTTTAGTTTTTCCCAACTATTATGCTTTGCCAGAACATCAGCCCTTCCTTGCTGGTAGTCTCACTGCACAATGCATCTCTTTGTTAAACAATTGCGGCATCCTCGACAATATCACGGCGGTTCACGTCGCCGTGAAAAATTATATGAAGTCCACCACAAAGGCTCCAGCCACTCTTCCCGGGTTTTTGTGTAACCGGCTTCTTCTGTATAGGATAGGTCGTAACTACAATCTCATTCAAATCGTTAATGTCGATGAGCAAAACGGCAACAAATCGTCCGTGTGTTCGATGAACCCCGCGATAATCCAGACCTTCAAATTTGTCCGTCTGGTGTCAGTGGTCGCATAACCAGGACTTGTGATATACCGCAGCGCCCCAATCGACCATCCTCCAGCAGCTCCCATGGCTGCACGTGGCCATATCGGTGGGGTTGGGGCAAGTGGTGCGCTGAGCCGTGACTGCAGCATGCTCAACTGTAACCATATAACCATATAACAATCACAGCACGGAAACAGGCCATCTCGGCCCTCCTAGTCCGTGCAGAACTCTTAATCTCACCTAGTCCCACCGACCCGCACTCAGCCCATAACCTCCACTCCTTTCCTGTCCATGTACCTATCCGATTTTACCTTAAATTACACAACTGAACTGGCCTCTACTACTTCTACGGGAAGTTCATTCCACACAGCTATTACTCTCTGAGTAAAGAAATACTCCCTCGTGTTTCCCTTAAACTTCTGCCCCCTAACTCTCAAATCATGTCCTCTCGTTTGAATCTCCCCTACTCTCAATGGAAACAGCCTATTCACTTCAACTCTATCTATCCCCCTCAAAAATTTAAATACCTCGATCAAATTCCCCCTCAACCTTCTACACTCCAATGAATAGAGACCTAACTTGTTCAACCTTTCTCTGTAACTTAAGTGCTGAAACCCAGGTAACATCCTAATAAATCGTCTCTGCACTCTCTCAAATTTATTGATATCTTTCCTACAATTCGGTGACCAGAACTACACACAATATTCTAAATTTGGCCTTACCAATGCCTTGTACAATTTTAACATTACATTCCAACTTCTGTACTCAATGCTTTGATTTATAAAGGCCAGCGTTCCAAAAGCCTTCTTCACCACCCTATCTACGTGAGACTCCACCTTCAGGGAACTATGCACTGTTATTCCTAGATCTCTCTGTTCCTCTGCATTCCTCAATGCCCTACCATTTACCCTGTATGTTCTATTTGGATTATTCCTGCCAAAATGTAGAACCTGACACTTCTCAGCATTAAACTCCATCTGCCAACGTTCAACCCATTCTTCTAACCGGCATAAATTTTCCTGCAAGCTTTGAAACCCACCTCATTATCCACAACACCTCCAACCTTAGTATCATCGGCATACTTACTAATCCAATTTACCACCCCATCATCCAGATCATTTATGTATATTACAAACAACATTGGGCCCAAAACAGATCCCTGAGGCACCCGCTAGTCACCGGCCTCCATCCCGATAAACAATTATCCACCACTACTCTCTGGCATCTCCCATCTAGCCACTGTTGAATCCATTTTATTACTCCAGCATTAATACCTAACGACTGAATCTTCTTAACTAACCTTCCATGAGGAACTTTGTCAAAGGCTTTGCTGAAGTCCATATAGACTACATCCACTGCCTTATCCTCGTCAACATTCCTCGTACGTTCTTCAAAACATTCAATAAGTTTTGTCAAACATGACCTTCAACGCACAAATCCATGCTGGCTACTCCTAATCAGATCCCGTCTATCCAGATAATTACTAATACTATCTCTAAGAATACTTTCCATTAATTTACCCACCACTGATGTCAAACTGACAGGTGTATAATTGCTTCTAGAACCTTTTTTAAACAATTGAACCACATGAGCAATACGCCAATCCTCCGGCACAATCCACGTTTCTAATGACATATTAAAGATCTCCGTCAGAGCTCCTGCTATTTCTACACCAACTTCCCTCAAAGTCCTGGGGAATATCGTGTCAGGACCCAGAGATTTATCTACATTTAAATTTCTTAAAAGCGCCAGTACTTCCACCTCTTTAATTGTCATAGGTTCCATAACTCCCTTACTTGTTTCCCACACCTTACACAATTCAATATCCTCCTCCTTAGTGAATATCGAAGAGAAGAAATCGTTCAAAATCTCTCCCATCTCCCTCGGCTCCACACATTGCTGAGCACTCTGATTCTCTAAGGGGCCAATTTTATCCCTCACTATCCTCTTGCTTTTAATTTAACGGTAGAAACCTTTCGGATTTACTTTCACCTTATTTGCCAAACCAACCTCGCATCTTCTTTTAGCTTTTCTAATCTCTTTCTTAAGATTCCTTTTACATTCTTTATATTCCTCGAGCAATTCCTTTACTCCATCCTGCCTTTATCTATTGTCGACATCCCTCTTTTTCCGAACCAATTTTCTAATATCCCTTGAAAACCATGGTGCTTTCAAACCTTTAACCTTTCCTTTCAACCTAACAGGAACATAAAGATTCTATACCCTCATAATTTCACCCTTAAATGACCTCCATTTCTCTATTACATCCTTCCCATAAAACAACTTGACCCAATCCACTCTCTCTAAATCCCTTCGCATTTCCTCAAAGTTAGCATTTCTCCAATCAAAAATCTGAACTCTAGGTCCTGTCCTGTCCTTCTCCATAATTATATTGAAGCTAATGCTATTGTGATCACTGGACCCGAAGTGCTCCCCAACACATACATCTGTCAGCTGACCTATCGCATTCCCTAACAGGAGATCCAACACTGCCCCATCTCTAGTCGGTACTTTTATGAATTGTTGCAAAAAACTATCCTGCACACATTTCACAAACTCTAAACCATCCAGCCATTTTACAGAATGAGTTTCCCAGTCTACGTATGGAAAATTAAAATCTCCCACGATCACCACCTTGTGTTTACTACAAATATCTGCTACCTCCTTACTCATTTGCTCTTCCAACTCACGCGCCCCATTAGGTGGCCTATAGTACATTCCTATACACCTTTACTACACCTTTCCCATTCCTCAATTCCACCCAAATAGACTCCCTATAGGAGCTCTCTAATCTATCCTTCCAAAGGACCGCCATAAGATTTTCTCGGACAAGCAATGCAACACCTCCTCCTCTGGCCCCTCCTACTCTATCACACCTGAAGCAACTAAATCCAGGAATATTTAGTTGCCAATCACACCCTTCCTGCAACCATGTTTCACTAATAGCTACAACAGCATAATTCCATGTATCAATCCATGATTTAAGCTCACCCACCTTTCTTACAATGCTCCTAGCATTAAAATAGATACATTTAAGATACTCTCCACCTCCTCCTCTCTTTTCATCCCTAACAATGCATTCAAATTTATTATCCTTTTCTTTCTTCTCCCCTACATCTTCGGGCTGAGCGCATCCCTTCTCCATCACCTGCCTTTCCTCCCTCACACACTGTCTATTTACTTGCTCTACTGGTGAACTAACCTCCTCTCCCACAGTTTCCTCAAATTGATTCCCGCCCCCCCCCCCCCCATCTTACGAGTATAAAGTCTGCCCTATTGCCCTAGCAAACCACCCCGCTAGGATATTGGTCTCCCCAGGATTCAAGTGTAACCCGTCGTTCTTGAACAGGTCACGCTTGACCCAGAAGAGGTCCCAATGATCCAGAAGCTTGAATCCCTGCCCTATGCTCCAATCCCACAGCCACGCATTCATCCTCCACCTAATTCCATTCCTACTCTCACTGTCGCGTGGCACAGGCAGTAATCCCGAGATTACTACGTTTGCGGTCCTTCTTCTTAACTGCCTTCCTAACTCCCTATACTCTCGTTTCAGGAGATCTTCTACTTTCCTACCTATGTCATTGGTACCTACATGTACCACGACCTCTGGCTCCTCACCCTCCCACTTCAGGATATCTTGGACGCAATCAGAAACGTCCCGAACCCTGGCACCAGGGAGGCAAATTACCATCCGGGACTCCCGATCACCTCCACAGAACTGCCTGTCTGAACGCCTGACTATCGAGCCCCCTATTACTATGGTCCTCTTTCTTCTATCCCTACCCTTCTGAGCTACAGGGGCTTCCTCTGTGCCGGTCCCGGCCACTGTCACTTACACCAGGTAGGCTGTCCCCCCCAACAATACTCAAACATGAATACTTATTGTCAAGGGGTACAGCCACTGGGGTATTCTCTAATACCTGCCTCTTCCCCTTCCTGACCGTGACCCAACTATCTGCCTCCCGTGGCCCCCGTGTGACCACCTGCCTGTAACTCCTCTCTATCACCTCCTCACTCTCCCTGACCAGGCGAAGGTCATCGAGCTGCAGCTCCAGTTCCCTAACTCTGTCACTCAGGAGCTGCAGTTCAGTGCACCTGGCGCAGATGTGGACGTCCGGGAGGCTCGGTGACTCCATAACCTCCCACATCCGACACCGAGAACAACAAGCTGCCCTCACACTCACACTTCCCGAAAAACTGAAAAATAACAAGAACTAAAAGATAAGCCTACTGTGCCCTCTTCCACCTAAGCCCTCTGAGCCCAAGCCCTACACTCCGCTCCCGGCTCACTCCGCTGCCCGCTTCTTCAGGCTGCGTTCTTTTGATATCTTCCCGCCTTCCCAGGCCTCCTTCACGCGCCTGCGCAGTCCCGCCTCTCAGAACTCCGATCTGAGAAGCAATTGGACAATTTGAAAATGGCCGCCGCCGCACTTCCTCTCAAAGCCTCGCTGTCAGCTGAAGACTCGCGGGCGGAAGGAGCGTGTTCTCATCTCTTTTACTTGGTCTATCTGCACAAAATTTATTCCAGGCATTGCTCAGAGGAGTCGTGGATAAAGAATCTAAAATATGAAAAGATGTGCAGCTTGTGTTCAGTGATGCAGATAATTAAACTCATGGAGGACCTAAAATAGCGAGTTTACATCACTTACAGCTTTATACAGTTGCTTTTATCTGATCCCGTATGCTGCCACTAGCATAGTAAACATAATGGTTAAATATTCCTCTATACGTACGTTTAACGTACTGAAACACTAGATATATTGCGAAGAATACGACAAATAAGCATTCAGATTCGTGTTATTTCAGCCAGGCTGTGCAGAGCAACAAAGAGAATTATTCCACATCACGAATCAGATTGATTGCAGTCAGAAATAGATGTAGTTAACCCGTCGTAGCTCAGCACATGCAGAAATATGGAACACGTCACATGTCGGTGTAAAATGAAATTATAACATGTTATTATTAAAGATTCTGCAATGATTTGAAATGCTTGCTCCAATTGAAGTAAATATTCCATGGAAGATGTCTCTGCGGATGTGACGGATGTGAAACATAACCTTGATGAATCTGCCCTAAGTCTCCACTACTCATGTCAATGACCACGCTGATGTTGTCATTTCTCTCCGGATCTCCGCTCGCTGAGCTGAGATGATGCAGGCCAAGATGCCGAAGTCATTATTATTTCACGCCGACTGTTGATCGTGACGGTAATGTTATTGCCTTTAGAGCCTTAACACTGACCACGGCGGTAACGTTACAGCGTGTCCTGGTCATTCATCGAAATGTATTCCGAAAGCAACTCTATTTTAGATTCCTTCTCTCTGCGGAAAGAGATTTATCCATCTCTTGGAGAGTTCCCTGCAGTCATCTGATCGCGATTATCTAGATCAATGGCAGCAATAATTTGTTTGTAGCTCGGACGACGGAGCGAAACGATTGAGCAACGCAGTAATGTAGTTCGCACTTCAAATCTCTTACTATCGATTCTTCCAGTTAGTCCTGACGAAGGATCTCGGGCCGAAACTTCGACAATACTTCTTCCTATAGATGCTGCCTGGCCTATTGCGTCCCAAAAGCTGTTTGTGTGTGTGTTGCTTGACTTTCCAACATCTGCAGATTTCCTCGTGTTTGCAGCAATGTAATTTGTTGGCAAATACGTCATTCATTTCAACTTTACCTTCTGCGCTGTCATTTTTTCTACAGGATAAGTCATCATAAGAATCTATTACACCATGTGGTGGAAATGGGACACCTTTCTCACCATGCGAACAGGACACTACTTAGACAATGGAATCGGGTAAAGGGCTTGATAATACAGAGGAGTCTGAGGAAAAAGAAATTCCAACCATATGGCAGAAGGAATATGACCGCACTGAGTAAGGTGATTGGTGGTAGAGGGTAAACACAAATCATTTGGATGAGATATGTTTTACAGTAGACTAGGGATGGTGCCAGATATAATGCAGAGAAAACATTTGCACGTCTGGACCGTGACTACTACCAGAGGCGTAGTTGAATTCTTAAATGGAGCCGACGCAGCAATAAACAAAGCAGCCGCAGATGTTAGTGGCGAACCAACTGTACCAACTCAGAACCAGAACCATGTTGTTAAATGAGGCCGCTGTACGTGGCAACACATAATAATTTAAAAAAAAAAACTATGAGAATAAAAATAATAATGGAAAGTGTGAATCACAGTTAGGAGATAATATATAAAAAACGATAAATTAAATAAGTGCAAAAAAGGGCGAAGTGAAATGAGGAAGGGTTTATGGGTTCAACGTCCATTCAGAATCCTGACGGCTGATGGAAAGACGCTAATCCGATGTTAATATTGCAGATCCAGACACATCACTGACCAGACTGACAGGGCCCCTAATGATCAAATCCCCAGCCCTAACCACAGTGATGATTTGACAACATATCCAGTCCCATCACTGTCCACACGGGGAACTAAGCTGCTCGCCCTGTTCCGTTATGTTCAGCACGAGTAATGACGCTGCTCCTCCAACACCATCACTGACAATCCGAATGTCTGTCTTTAAACACGTCACTCAGCAGAACGATACGACCAAAGATGATGTCCGCTTGCCATCGATCCCTTTGTTACGGGTTACTAAGGCAGGAATGAAAATATTCATATATATTGATTTTTTACTACCCGCTCACATGCCAGCAAACTTCACGGCTGTCTGTTCAGCAAGATATAAAACTGTACAGCTTTGGTATCAATAAATGAACTTATAACACATGGACATGAAAATCAAATGATCTCTTTATACAACATTTTCAGCAAGCAGCCAAGCTTTTGGGGAGGAAGGTTCGATGTGTTTTATTCCTATCATTACATTGGCTCGTGGTTACACTCCAAGCAGACTGGAGAAGGTAAGTGTTACACAGGGTTACACCTTCGTAATGCTGAAAGAACTTGTAAATGTACACCTAAGAAATTTGTGAATTATACATTCGGGTCTAAATGTGATCGTTGTTTAGTTTATAAGCAGATAAGTAAGGAATTACGCAATCATGTTCCGTTTGTATTCAGTGTCTGGACGTAATGGTGCCGACAATACAATCTGATAACATCTTTACTTCAACAGCTATAGAACGTTACACAACTTTGCTTGTCTGATGTTTTGTGTGATGAAACAGTATGTTTTAATGTAAACTACATTTAGCTCCATCAGCCTGCGAAAATAGGACCATTTTCCAAGGATTTCAAGTAATATATCAATGCAGATTTTGCTCAAGTAACAGAATAGTAAATTAAACCGAATAACGGACACAGATCACTGGTGGTTGTTTGTTATAATGTGATCTTCAATGGAGGTGCAGTTCTACAATGTCACAGCTTCCCCCTTTGTCTGCCAAAAAATACAAAGTATTTTCGTATAAAAATGCTGATGTTTCTGAATCAAAGCCTATTCTGTCATGGATCAGAATCCGGGAAGGGCATAATTATTTTATTATTTTAAGGACCATTTTGTCGATACCAAGGACAGTTTTAAAGAGTAATGTTAAAGAGTTAAGATCACCGAAATGTTTTGGGTTTTTTTTTTGTTAATTCCAATATATGTAACAACAGCAGCGCTTATCGGCACACTTCTTCCTCAGCCCTTGGGTAAACCACAGGTTAACTCTTCTTAGTTTCATGGAAAATAATTAGTGCTTTTTCAAGGTCGGCTGTTGACGTCACTGGAGAGTTTCTCTCTCTTATTAACAGGAGTCGCTTTCACACAGTTCCCCAGTTTCAGCGAGAGCAGCCTCTCCTGTCACGGACAGAGTTCCGGAGCTGCACCAAAGAGGGAGGGTAAGGACAGACAGACTCGTTCCGTCATGGATCACAATCCGGGAAGGACAGCTTGGAATATAACAGGGAATGGGAAATATATCTTCTGGATGGTTCCATATATTTTTGCAGATGGTGATTGGATAACGGTAGATTTTCGGGTCACACATGCTTTAGTCACCATTCAAGTGATTTTCTACCCGGTCCTCGTCATCATTGCTCTGCCCGGTGAGTTTATTTCCAAAGACAACTTCTGAAGCAACATTTAGCTTCACATTTTCCTTCCGATGTGCACTTCTGATTACAATAACTAATGCTGCTCTCGCACATACCAGCTGCTGATTAAGCAAACCTTTGCTCAATGAACTGTCCTGAGGACCTCTGTCGGCCGCAGTGATGACCCAGAGCAGGTATGCGAGGATAATCCGGGAAATAAAAGATTCAATATATGAATCGTGTTTCATAGCCCTGTGGCTGTATTCGTAGGAATTTAGCAGAATGGGACCGGGGGACTGGGGAAGCTTACCAGTAATTGAAAGGCTCAGACAGAGCCGTCGTGCGGAGGATGTATCCATCAGTGAGGGAGTCTGAGGCCAGACAGCGCAGCCTCAGAATAGATGAATTCCCCCTGAGAACAGAGCTGCGGAAGAATTTCGACTGCCAGAGACATTATGTGGAACTCATTGCCTTAGACGGTTGCCTATGCCAAATACTGGGTAGTCTTTTAAGCGGAGGTTAATAGGTATGTTATTAACTGAGGTATCAAATTTTATGGATAGAAGACAAGAGAACAGTGTTGGGAAGGAAATATACCACCCATAATTGAATGTCATATGGTCGTTTGCTGTGGTCATACGGTCTCAGTTAATGCTCCTGATGTACCAGTCCAATTTCTGACCTGAAGAGTTACACACACTCGTTGCACACAGCAGCCTATCGCTGAATATACGGCATTTTGTTGGTGACAAATCAACTTCTTGTTTGCGGAAAAAAACAAAGCATTATCGAGTCTTTAATGAATACCATTCGATTGTAAAGATAAAGTAGAAGAAGGAGACAGTGAGCCTCGTGGTATGATTTCAAGGTGGTAAATGCTCCCTCCATGCTGGTAAACAGCAAGAGAGGTGCAATAGCAGGGCTTTGGCTGCTACTCCACTTGCAAATCCAGGCGCCCTGGGAAAAGATAAGTGGCCGGAACCTGCGCTTTATCTGAACTTGACTGTTATCAATTACACTTATTTCATGACATTTGAGATTCTGTAGTAAATAGATTCAGCGCTCTTTCACTCAACGCATACGAAATTGTCTAATCATCAACCATCCTCATCCGTGATCCTTACTGTTCCTGTGATCTTCCTGTTTCATTAGTGATATTTGACCTAACAGATTGCAGTGAGTTTACACTGGTTTGCAAAACGGTTTAATTTTATTGATTGGCAATCGCTACAATTATATTATTCTGTCAAGTACACTTACTTTTATCATTGGCACAAGTAGAAAAGCGGTCTGCAAAATATATTTGCTCTTCGAGAACCCTTCCTGATGTGTTTACCCTGATTGTTTCGCAGTGAACATGGTGACCATATTCATCCTGTCTCGGGGAAAGTGCGGCCTCTCCAGAGTTGTCACCTGCTACCTGGTTGCCATGGCAGTGGCGGATCTTCTGGTTCTTATCCTGGACCTGATATTCAGCAAAATTCCACTTATGTACATGTCATACTACGTTTTCATCCAGTCAATGCCCAAGGTGTGTAATATCCACGCTGGTCTGATATACATCGTAACCGACTGTTCGGTCTGGTTCACCGTCATGTTCACCTTTGACCGGTTTATCGCCATTTGTTGCCAGAATTTGAAAACAAAATATTGCACCAGGAAAACTGTGGCAGTGGTTTTGGGAACAGTAACTGCGATCAGCTGTTTTAAGAATGTTTACTGGTATTTTCGGCTCTCAGAGGAATACACGTGGGTGATCCATCCATTCATTTGTATGATGAGAGATCATTATTTCAATTTATTTATTGCGACCCAAATTGAACTCTTTTATTACTTCCTCACCCCTGCACTCCTGTTTGTGCTGGTTCTGGTATCGAATGGCTTCACTGTCAGGCACGTCTTAGTTACCAGCAGAGCTCGCGGGAGACTCAGGGCTCCCGGCAACGGTCAGAGTACCAGAGACCCGGAGATGGAGAAACGCAGGATATCCCTCGTTTTATTGCTGATAGTCTCGGGAAATTTCATCCTGCTGTGGGCACCTTTCACGGTGTATTTTGCGTGGAATCGACTGTATGATCATACCAGGTCCGTGCGTCCGCCCGATTCGCTGCGAGAGCTAGGCATTTTTCTGCCTACAAGCTGCTGTACAAACACGGCTCTTTACGTCGTTACACAGACCAAGTTCAGGGAGCAGCTAAAGAATGTGCTAAAATCTCCACTGGGACTCATTGTTGCCAGGAAGTCTTGAATATTCAGTGTCATCCGCACTGACATAACTGAAATCCATAGATAGCTTTCCTTGCGCCACTCAAAATTCCCAAGCGGCCATTACACATGAAGGTCCATTACACAGACTCAATGCGTTTCCTTAATTCGCCGACCTATCTTCCCATCTCTGACCCATGGGAGCACCGACAATTCTAATACATTTTGCCCCAGAATTTCACCGTGTTGCCCGTGTACATCGGTCCAGCTATTAGGCAATAAGCCTGAGAGGGCATCTGTGCTCCCGAGATAACCAATTCAATCCCAACATTGACGGGAGAATGGTCCTGCTTCTCGCATGGGCGCTGAACGCGCCATTTTCATCATTGTTGCCTACAAATTTCCTGACTACCCTTTGATTCATTTACTCCCATTTTGATACCTGCTCGACTCTGACCTCCGGACATCTTCGCCCCAATCCACAGACTGATTGTCTATCAATTTCGTTTGTAAAACCATGGATCCTCTCGGCTGTTGAAAATATACCCGCTGCCTCACTAACACATTCAAAATGATATTCCATTCTATAATTTATTTCGATGAGTATATTCTCTCTAGTCATGGGGAGTGGGGTGAGAAGGGAGGGGAGATTCTTATATTTTACAGAAAACAGAAATTCCCTTCCACCATGACCGACGCTTACATCAAAATTACCTGCTTTATTTTCATCAGGTCTAACATCACTCCATGCCACACAAAATAATAACTAAAAGGTAAAGGATATTGGTCTCCTTGTCCGTAGATAACAAGCCACGAGCCTCCACATGCAAGATATGTACCATAACTTCTGTAATCTCTAAATCGACTCTGCCACTAAACACGTCTTTTTCTTCCCAATATCCAGTTTCGAAGATCGTTCTCTGCCCGATTCTTGTATTTACTCGTCGTCTCCCACAGGTCTCCTCATTCCTGCCACTTTGATTATTACTTCATCTGCCCGGAAACTATCTCTTCACCGTCATCAAGGCCCCAAACCGTCCTGTCTTGTACGGCGATGTTTACACCTGCGTATCTTTCAGGGTCATTGACTGAATCCCGTGCTCCCACTACGGCTTCCTCTACCTCATTGTGACCCCAGGTGGATTGAGGGACCGTTTTATAGGACACATTTGCCCTATTCCTGATCTTATTCAGGATCAATAGGTGTCTGTCTATTTGAGTTCTGTAACACATCCCGACACGTTATGTCAATCCACAACTTCCAATTCTGCCCCAATAAGTCCATCTCAGGTAAAAAGAGTAACAGCTCATAATATCTCTGGTTCTCCATTCTCGCCCACCACACCTTCATGACCTGTTTAGCACCTTCCTCTGGTTCCCAGGCTCTGTGCTTTATTCCATAGGTCAATGGTTTGCATATGAAATATTGCCGCTCCGGCCGGGCTGTTTAGGCACCTGGAGAATAACGAGGTAATTGGTAATCTCGCAGATGTGATGCTTTTTTGCTGATTTTCCCGGTAAAATTTATTCTTGCGTTCTGTGTTGCCGAATCTGAACGAATCCTGGAAGCGTTTGTGTTTTCATGTTTAATTCGACACGAAGGTGTTTACAGCGAGTGGACTCCTTCAGGTCGTCCCTATTGCTGGGGCTAGAGGAGAGTCGATATGTTTGACCCTTGATCTCACAAGGTATCTCGTTGCAATATTGTGCATTATTGTTCACCTGTAGCTTTTACAACTTATACTGCACTGCTGGTGTTTTAGTTCAATTCACTGTATAAAGGATTATTTTCAATGAATACTATGCACCACAAGCTTGTCCATGAACATCCAATGCATTGTTTTACCGTATTTATCACAATAATAAAACAAATCCAATTACAACCCAATTACAACTCATCGCATGTGAATCAGGGTGACCACAACAAGGGTTCGCACTGCAACAGATGGCCCACAATGGGTTTTCTTGCCTACAGCACATCCCTTTCTCTTGCCGCCGGTAAAAAATCTCGACGATTTTCTCACAGCTCTTCCTTTCCTTTTCCCTCAGTCACGTGAGCTTCTCGCATGTTCTCGCCATCCACACCCTCATAAACTGCCCATTAGCATCGAAATTCTTTATCCGATTCCCGGGACTTCTATCCTTTCAGATTCCTCTTCCTCAGCTCCACGTCTTCCAGCTGTCAGCTCCCGGCTTCTTTATGAAT
This sequence comes from Hypanus sabinus, assembly GCF_030144855.1. NCBI lineage: Eukaryota > Metazoa > Chordata > Chondrichthyes > Myliobatiformes > Dasyatidae > Hypanus > Hypanus sabinus. The sequence goes on from NW_026781292.1 coordinate 365,263, forward strand.
CTCTTTCATCCCGACTCCCCAGTCATCCTGCCTTCCCACTCCGCTTGACTTTCCTATCACTTTGAACTTTTGTTGCTTCCCTTCACTGTCCTTTTACAGTGTTTGCAGTGAGTCGGCTCCGCTACGGGTTTCTTTCTTGCTGTGGCTTGTGTAGAGCGGGGAAGACTGAAACGTCCACACTATGAATCTTGATGTGCTATTTTGCCTTACTGTTCACCTGTAGCTTTACAACTTATTCTGCACCGCTGTTGATTTACTGCAGTTCACTGTATAATGATTTACTCTGCATGAATACTAACCATAGCAAGTTTTTCGATGAACGTCCATTGCATTGCTTTCCGGTAAGTGCTACAATTGTGAAACTAAACCAATTCCAATCTGCCCGCCGGGTATCACGGAGCACAATTTAATAAACAATATTCAGAATCGGCAGACGCCACAAATTCGCTTAAACCCCGAAATCAGTGCACACCTCGAATCCGCGTAAACCTCGAAATCAGTACGCACCTCAAATCCGCGGTGTAGGGGAGATTTGAAACATCATCTGCAACGCTCGGGTACGTCCGAAAATGTTCCATGGGTGTATTCTGACAGGCTGCATCACTGTCTAATTTGCGGGATTGAGTTGCTACTGCACAGGATCGAAATAAACTACAGAAATTTGTAAAATTATTCACGCCTATCTTAGGTATCAGCTTCCGTAGTACGCAAAACATATACAAACGGCGTTGCCACATGAAGAAGGCATCTAATAATATAGACAACCATCATCCAAGACATGGTCTCTTCTCATTGCTAGTGTCAGGATAGAGGTAACAAAGTCTGGAGGAACAGGCTCAGCGATTCGGGAACAGGTTCTTCCCTTTGCCATACGGAGAATGTTTCTGTTTCTACTTTGTGATTCACCATAATCCTAATTGCCAAGGAGTTTCGTGGCCACTCCTCCTGGCTTTCCGTATTCCCTTCTTTAACACTTTTCTAACATCTTTGTACTCCCAATGTGCTTCCTTAGATCCTAACATTCTAAGATTTCCATACGTTTCCTTGTACTTCTTGACGAAATTAATGTAAGCATCCAAGTTTATATAGACATAATAGTAGAATTACGTAATTTGGCCAATCATGTCTCCTCCAGCATTCTATCATGGCTCATCTCCTTTTATCACTCCTCTGACCCACTCCCCGTAACCCCTTTCCCCTAAAGTCTGATGCCGTTCCATCAAGATCATAAGATTCCGCGCCTTAAAAACACCCAACGATCTCTCCTCCTCAGCTGCACCTTGAAACAAATTCAACAGATTCACCAGTCTCTGGCCAGATACGGGTAATTCCCTGTACCACTGCTTTAAGTGGACGCCACTCTGTTCTGATACTGTGCCCTCTTGTACTGCACTCCCGCAACAGGGGAAACATCCATTACACGTTCACGTAGTCTAAGTATTTCAACATTAGAAATGTTTTAATGAGTTCTCCCCTCATTCTTCTAGCTCTCACCGAGTACATGCCCAGAGTCTCCAAACGGCCCTGAGATGGTAGCCCTTTCACTCCCGGCATTTTCCCGGAATCCTGTGATCCCTCTCCAATGCCAGGACATATTTTCTTAGATAAGGAGCCTAAAACTGTTCACGCAACTCAATATGAGGCCTGGCCAATGCCTTATAAAGCCTCAGCATCACATCCTTCCTCATATAGTCCAACACTTTCGAATTGAACGCTAACATTGCATTTGCCTTAGTTACTATAGACTCCAATTGCAAGCTAATATTTAGGGTGTTGTGCACAGGAACTCCCAATTCCATTTGCATCTTTGTTTAGAAAATTGCCTGGACATTTATTTTTTATTTATTTTCCAACAATTTCATTTGCCACTTCCGTGCCCATTCCTCTAATCTAAGTTCGTCCGTAGCATTCCTCTTTCCTCCACCCCATTTGCTCCTCCACAAATCTTCCTATCATTTGCAAAACCGGCAACAAAGCCATATAATCCATCAACTAAGTCAGTGATATGCAGAATAAAATGAAGTAGTCCCATCACAGAACCCTGTGGAGCATCACTAGTAACAGGCTGCCAACCAGAAAAAGATCCTTTCTTTCCCACTGGCTTCCTCTTACCAATTATCCAACGCTCTGAACATGTTAGTAACTTGCCTGTAAAACCATAGGCCGTTAAATAGGTAGGCAATTCATATGTGGCATATTGTCAAAGGCACTTTGAAATCAAAATGTACAACGTCCACTGCATCTTCCCTATCTATCCTACTGGTAATCTACTCAAGAACTGCAACAGGTTGGGCAAGATTACCCTCACAGAAAAGATGTTAATTTTATCCTATCGTGTCCGGTGTCACCAAGTACTCCATAATCTCATCCTTAACGATTGACTCCAATATCTTCCCGACCACTGTGTCAAGGTAGACGGCTTACAATTCCCTTTCTGCCACTCGAGGTTGTGCGGGCAGTTTAGTGTTGAGGTGAGTGAAGGTACTCGTTGTACTTCAGAATCCAGAGGTTTTCAGAATCTTAAATATCTTTCAACTTGGTAGTGTGGGGCCTAGGACTCCTGAACCACGTTTCTGATGGTAGCAACGAGAAGATAACATAGCCGAGTTGGTTGTGTCTTTGATGAAGCGTTGAATGGTGCTTTCTTGTTTTACCACTACTTTCTTGGGGTAGCACTAAGTCCAGAAGCATTGAATGGTGACGAAGGCTTTTTATATGATGTACCCGACTGGTCTACATCCACCACGTTTGTCGGCTTTTCTATTCTTAGACATCACTGTTTCCTCACGAGGCTCCCTATCAACCAGAGGACACACCTCAGTGTACATCTATAGAGAGTTGTCAAAAGGTTACATCATTGGTCTGATCAGTATAGTCTGCTGTTAAAGTAGGAAGTGTTACTCTGTCTTCTTTGTAAAGGCAATTGCGTCTGGATCCCAGGACAGGTCCTCAGATATAAAGCAAATTAATTTAGTGTTTTGACCATTTCTACTCCAGATTCCTGAAAGTGGATACTTAGTGTCGTCTGAAAACTTGTCAACCCACCCATCTAGCTTTTCATTCAAAGTATCGATATCACAAACAACAAAGTTTTCAGCACCGATGACTGTAGAACACGACTGAGCATGCAGCCATGCCGACAGAATAACAGTTTTGCGCCTCTATTCAGCCTTCTCTGTGTATACCAGTCAGTTCTCTTTGTAAATGGATCAGGTATATCCCAATCAAGTTGTCATGAAAGTCGTTATTGCGTTGATACATTTCATGTAGATGTATCCACTGTATCAGCATAATCATATATCTACGTCACTACCTTAAAAAATCTCATTCAGTTTTATGAGGCATGACCTGCCCACGCAAAGCTGTGCTGACCTGTCCCCAAGCAGAAACTGCTTTTCCAAATGTGCATAAATCCTGTCCGTCAGTATCCTCTTCAACAGCTTTCCTACCTATGATGCTTGGCTCACTGGCCTATTCTTGAGCAGAGGCAAAAAATTACTACAAAATTACTCTAGGGCTATAGCCTCCGAGGCGATTTGATCCTTGTCAAATCCCTACCATTATTCTCACTTGCTTCTTTTACTATTGTAGGATATAAGCCATCAGACCCTACAGTACCATCCAAATTACTGCTTTCTGAAGATTTAGCATTCCTTCCTCATCAGCCTCAACACATCTCTGCACATTCTGATTTCCTTCACCTCGGTAGATACCGTCAAAAATTCGCCATTTAGTATCTCGGCAACTGGCACTGACTACTACCACAACATTCTACCTTTAACCTATCCTTTAACGTCTCCTTGCTTAACTTCCTTTCCTTAAATAAACTATAATATGCATTGTGATTATGCCTGATCCAGCTCATCAAAAACATTTCTTCGACTCTTTTAGGCATTTCAAATCAATCTTTTGGGTATCTTCCTGCTGTCTCTGAAAATAACAGATGGAGTTTTTATTATTGTTTCATGATACCCTTTACTTGCGCTGTAGTAGACTGTTAGAACACAGATCACTTTGTTTATTTTATTCTTCCTGTGACCGGATTTTCATTTTCTGTTCAGGCATTGGTACCTCATCTGTTTTATTTAATTAATCACTAATTACTGATTAAGGCTAAGCCAGCGACAATAGATAGTGCTCAATGACAAATTCAGGGTATGACCAAACCCAGTTGGAGTACGTGCTGATGGACGCCCTGCAACTTGGGACGGCCACTGCAAAGGGTCGGTAGATACGGACCACAGTTTCATGTTGTTCAGCTACTCCAGAGTGAGGAGCCAGGCTGGAAATATAAAGCCCTCAATTAGTGCAGTAGTAAACCACAACAGGACGTCACGTAAGTTACAGAAGTGCTAATAATTGGTGTGTAATATTGACTTTGTGGAAGGAATTGTAAGGCCGCACGGTTAATTCTTATAATTTTTAAGTGAATGAAGTTAATTGTATAATAATCTCCCGCCAACTGCGTATCTGCAAAACGATCTGAGTATAGAAAGCATAGTCCAGCTATTTGCTTCACTCCCTTCAGCTCCCGGTTTCACCTGTCTATTACTACCTGGTACTTCTTCCGCACCTTGCCCCACATTCATAGTCTGTTCTCATCTTTTGCTCCAGTCCTGATGAACAGTCTCCGTCCGAAACGCTGACTGTTTCCTCTTTTTAATAGCTGCTCCCTGACTGCTGAAAACCTCAAGCAATTTTTAAAGGAGAACGCAGCAGAGTCTTCCAACCCTAGCGAGTACATGCCCGGAGGCAGAGAACACTTCCCATATGTTAACTGTTTCCTTCCGGGAATTATTCGCATGAACTTCGTCTGGACGCTCTCCAGTGCCAGCTTATCTGTTCTTATATAAGAAACCAAAAACTGCTCACAATATTCCAAGTGAAAACGGATCACTGCCTTATATTTGCCCAACACTGCATCACTTTTCTCATATTCGATTCAGCTCAAAGTAAATGCCTTTCTCACCAGCGGATTTAGGAAATCCTACGAGGACTCACTATTCTCTCTGCTCCATCGATTATTTATTAATTTGCTCTCCATTTAAAATATTGTCGGTGCCCTTAGTCATTCTATTAAACTGCATAATCATCCACATCCCAACAACTTTTTTCTATCTGCTACTTCGTTACCGGTTACCTAATCTGTCTATTTATCTTTCATAGCACTACTTATTCCACTGGCTATCTTCATGTCATCGGCAAACCTGGCGACAGGAACATCGTTTCATTGAGCGATAACGTAGAAGAAGCAGTTCCACACTGAAGTGTGATGTGGCACTTGCAATGTTCCAGTCCAACAGTCAATAATATGATGAGGCATAGGAGCAGTTTTACGTCACATGGCTCATCGGGTCTTTTCCGCCGTTCAATCATGGCTGATTCATTTCACGTCCTCAGCCCCATTCCTCGACCTTCTCTCCGCAACCTTGCATGCCGTGGCAATCAAGGATATATCAGGCTCTGCCATTGATACACCCAACGAGCCGGCCTGCACAAATATCCGTGTGAAACAGGAGCCGAGGAGTACATGAGGAACATAACGATCCTACACTCTACTTCTCTGACTATGGCTGTCTGTCTGCTTACTTGTCCGTCAATCTGACTGTCAGACACTCAGACTCCCAGACTCTCTCACCCACTCAGACAAACAGACAGACAGACAGACAGACACACACACACACACACACACACACACAGAACCACACGCGCATAAACACACATACACTCACTAACGCACATACACAAATAAAACCGTATCTGACGCTTGTCCTTCTTTCATTCACTTCCAGTAGACCTGCATCTTTGCATCTCCCAATTTGTAGTTCTGTTTATTTTTTTTTTTTCATTATTTAAACGGTCTGCCCATGTTTTTGCAGATTGAAACATTCCTTCTCAAATTTCGTTTTATGTCTGGCAGATTTGAGATGTTGACAAAGTTCTATAACATCAGCAGCATAACTAAATGCTGGAAGATATCAGCAGACATTTTTCAGCTCCTTGTGTGTATTCCCTTGTATTTCCAGCGTCTGCAGAATTTCTCATGTTTGTCCAACAGCAACAAGGTCATCCGAGCGTTGCCATCCCGACTTTATTTTGTGTGTGTGTTTCTGTGTGTGTGTGTGTGTTTATGAGTTTGTGTCTGTATCAGCGTGTGCTTGAGTGTGCATGTGTGTGGATGCAGCCAGGAGGCAATTGAAGGACTGAGGCACAGCATGAAATGGGTAACTACAGGCACTGAAGTTAAATGTCGGGCGGTGTCGGTGAACTCCGTTTACAAATAAGTGATTAGGTAACAACAAACCTGATATCTGAAAATGCAGCTACACTCTGACAAAGCTCAGTCTTTGTGATCAGAGTTTCGGCATTGTTTTCACCAGATGAGTAATGCTGAGGTAATGGCCAGGAAATTTGCTCTACTTCTCTTCAACCGGCCAAATATTTACGTGAGCGACAGTGGTATTGAATTAAATTATTTGTTCATGTATCTTTAACAAATAAAGTCAGTGAGGGGTATAACCGCATCTCTGGAGACTGATAGTCTGCATAAATAGGGCCGTTTTGAATGCATCAGATCAGAGGTTCTGCCGGAGCTGTGAATTCAGAAACAACAGATTCACAGATTTTCCCTGAAATGGTGTATCCCGTCGTTTGGCGGATAGAGGACGTTTACTATCCTTTCATTTCAGCCTTTGGAATTCCCGGTAAACTGCAGTGTCAGAGCCATAGGTCAGAATTAACACCTAATTCCAATCCCGTGAATGTTTCTATCGCTGGTTTGCACCGCCGCATGTCCAATCCCAGTATTCGGCATTTCAACAATAGATTGTAAGGATTGGGATGTGGAGTCTGCGATTTGGAACTAGAAACAAACCGCAGTGGATCGGTAAACATCAGCGCAATTCAAAGAGTCTAGCTGTTTCTCAATAATGTGATGTTAGAGCTTCTTTACTTTTGGTCTTATAGCAGCTAAACAGCATTTACACACATTGTGTTTACCAATTGATTGTCTGCATTTGTATGTCAGCGGTTATCTGAAATAGGTTTATCAATCAAACCATCCTCACTTCAGCAAATGTGAGGACTTCCATGTTGTGGAATAAAACGTGTGAATTTTTATTGAATCTGTGCGCTATGATTTGTTCCGCCATTTAGCACGACAGACTTGCTGCTTCATAGTTATCTAAATTGAGAAATGCATTCTATTATATCTATATTTGACACTATTATAGACATATGATTACGGCAATAAGCTTGGTGCTGGACGTTGAATTCCTCTTCCTTGCCCCCCTGTGAGGGATTTAGTGGGGCATGTCATGTTTATCTGTGAGGTTGTGTTAGAATACGCTGTATATTTTGGAATGTTCTGTTGTAGAGTGAGTGAACTGACAAATGCTGGAATAGGAAACAAACACGGAGAATGCTGGAAGCTCTGAGCCCCAGCAACTTGGTCTGGAAATAGAAGCGAGTAACACTCTCATAATCGGGGATTCTCAGAGAATACTTCTCAGAAGAGACGCGAACTTTTTTTTCCACGTATTCCATTTGGCCTGGATGTGCTTTCAGCATTTCCTGTTTTTGTTCCGCCCTTCGACTGTTCTGTCGCTGACAGGGAGAACCAAGGATGTTGACGATTCTCAAATGGAAGAATCCCTCCATGTATTCGTTCCATCCTTAGGGGACGTGGAACGCAACGGTGGAAATTGACCCAGTATTTATTCTGAGGAGTCTTTTGTTTCCGCTAACACTTCATATTCCGGGGATCAGTAAGGAATCGGTATTGAGATCACACTGACTCTGTTTTACCGTGTAAACTCTGTCCATGACTCTAGCAGCTCTGAACACTCGCTTGAACACCACCAAATGCAGCAAAACGGTGAAATATTACAGAATCCTCTCACGCTGCTACAATAGTTTCTGCTCAGAAATTTCTCAACTTGCTGTTTCTGTTTCTCTTCCAGCGAACCTGATGGCGATTCTGATCCTGTCCCGGGGAAAGTGCGGTCTCTCCAAATGTGTCACTCGCTACCTGGTGGGAATGGCAGCGGCCGATCTCCTGGTCGTTATCACCGATCCGCTGCTGAGAGGGACTGCTGATATTTATTTTCCCCGATCATTCCTGCTTTTCACTCCCGTGTGCAAACTCAGATTTTGGTTGATTTTTGCCAGCACTGCGACCTCTGTCTGGCTGACTGTCGCTTTCACCGTCGATCGATTTGTGACTATTTGCTGTGAGAAGCTGAAAACAAAATATTGCACCGAGAGAACGGCGGCTGTGGTTATCGGGACAGTGAGTGTGCTGGCCTGTTTGGAGTGTGTCCCCTGGAGCTTTACATTGGAGCATGTTCTAATAATTAATGGTCTTCCTTGGGATTGTGCTTACAAACCGAGCTTCGATAATTCTCCCACCTGGGCAGCATTTGAGTTGATACACCGGATTTTAACCCCTTGTGTCGCATTCTTTTTGATTTTGCTGTTCAATGTTCTGACTGTCAGAAGGATTTTAACGGCCAGTCGTGCCCGCAGGGGGCTGAAGGGACAAAAGAGCGGACAGAATGACAAAGACAGGGAGATGGAGAACCGACGCAAGGCCATCGTTCTACTCTTCAGCATTACCGGTAGTTTCATATTGTTGTGGATAACACAGGTGGTATTTTATATCTATCAACGGATTTCAATGAGTTTTGTGTATTCTGTCACCGATCCCCGTTACATCACAGAAACGACAGCGGGTATGCTACAGGTTCTCAGCTCCTGCACCAACACGTGTATTTACGCCCTGACGCAGAGCAAATTTCGAGAGGAACTGAAGAAAGGGGTGACATACCCGCTGATTCGGATTTTGAAATTCAGTAATCGTTATAAATAAATGTTGTGATGTATTTCATTTCAGCTGCTTTCATGTTAAATTTTCTATTCTCTTACTTGTGGTAAAATGCAAGATCAGGCCTGATGAATGGTGTCTGCCGGAATTGTGTTCTCCCTGGTTGCTGCCTGGTCTACTGAGTTCCTGCAGCATTTTGGGTTTGTTCTCTTACAGTAACATAACAGCTGTTTACAGCTGTTCCCCACAACTCACTGGCCTCAGCATCCCAGAGCCATCCTCGTTGCAACTCACCTCCCGGATCGATTACATTGATTTTTGAGCAAACCTGTTATCCCTGGTTCCTGGTTCTGGAAAAAAAAAAAAGGGGGCTTGTAAGCCGCCACTTTTGCTTTCAATTTCTGACTTCACTTGTCAACCATGGTATTGTCCTCCCTCCGTTCGAAAATTTCATCTTATTTGGAATAAGCCATTGATGTTCTGCTGTCCTTCCTACTAAGTTTTCTTCCCAGTCACCCTTGGTAGGTTCCCTTTTCACGTTATTGTAATTTCATTATTCCACTGAAACACCGACACATAGCAATTCAGTTCTTTCTTCTACTCAAATTTCAAAGTGAATAAGAACATATTGTGAATATTACTTAAGTGTTCCTTAACCTTAACCTCTTTATCACCTCCGGATCGTTGAACAACACCCTATCTACCACAACAGATCCCCGAGTAGGCTTAACAACAAGCTGTTCTAAAATGCCACTCTCAGACATCCTGCAAGTTCTCCGTCTTGAGGTCCAGTACTGGCCTGGTTTTCCCAATCCAGCTTCATGTTCAACTCCCTAACAATTATCATCACTTTGGTCTTCCGCTATAATTTGTACTCCACACCCCAGCAGTTGTTTGGATGCCTGATGACAACTGCCATTGGGATTTTACCATTGTCCTTTGTGAAATCAACCCATAGGGTTCTCTACATTTCCTGTACCTATGCCATCACTTTCTAATGATTTAATATTCTTAAACAAATTGCCAGACCACACACTCTGCCTATTAATTAACTTTCCTATACACAGTATATCCTTGAACGTTCAGCACGCAATGGCGACCTTCCTTTAGCCAAGTTTCAGAGATTGCCACAACGTCATACTCAGCTGTCTGTAGCTGAATTTGCAAATAGTCCATTTTCTTTCAAGCTGCGTGTATTCAAATATAACTTTTCTGCTGCAGTTTTTGTTTATTTCTGTTTTGAGGGCATAACGCTTCTATTGACCTGTAACGCATCCCACTGGCTGTGATTATGCCTCAGCTCCTGGATGTCTTTTCTGTCATCTCTGTTTTCCCGTTCTTCAGCCCTGTCTCTCCGGTTCCCACCCCCTGCAAAATTAGGTTAAACCATCCCCTACAACGCCATTAAACCCGCCTGCTCGGGCATTGGACCCATTTGGGTTCAGGTGAAACCCAACCTTTTTCTGCAGGTCGTCTGTAGCGCAGAAGAGGCCCCGATGATCTGGGAACCTGAAGCCCTGCCCTCTACACCAGTCCCTTAGACAGGATTAATTTAACATATCTGATGATGCTATTCTTGCGCTCGTTATAATGTGGCTCAGGCAGCAAACTTGAGATCGCAAGCTCTTCTAAAGCTGAGGGCTATCTTGCATAGTGAACAGTGGCAGTTGTAGTTGCGATGCAAAACGTGTTTGTGAGTTATGCGCAATGCTTTTTATTATGCACACGGTCTATCGTATGAGGTTACATAGGAATTATGGAAGTGTATTCTCACATCTCTGATGGTCTAACTCTGCTCCTATGTCTGCTGGTCTAATGTCACATCCTCTGCTCTCCCGCATTCCTCAATTCCCTACCGTTTATTGTATAAGTCGACTCAGGTAGGTCCGGCCAAAGTGCAACGTATCTATGATCCCATCTGGATGGAATGCCACATTAGTTTCCAACTGCAAAATGTTCGGCCCGTTTTTCCAGCTGTTTCACTGACGCTGAAAGTTTTCCTAAACTACTTCGCTGTCCGCTCACGCTCTGAACCCAGGTGTCAACTGCAAATCCAGTTTATCACTCTCACACACACACACACACACACACGCACACAAGCACAAACACACACACACACGCACACACACACACACACCCACACACACACAAACACACACACACACACACACACACACACACACACACACACACACACACACACACACACACACACACACACTCTCACACACACACAAACGCACACACGCATCAACGCGCGCACACACACACACACACACACAAGGGGTTTGGGGTGCGCTCTTATTTGAAGATGCGCGTATATTTTGGGGTGCACACGGATTTGGGAATGCGTTCAGATTTAGGTATACATTGTCGAATATGGGGGAACACGTGGATTTCACGTTAATCACAGATTTCGTTGTGTCAGAGGTTTTGAAGTTGATCACGAATTTTCGGCTGTGTGCCGATGTTAGTCCAGGCAGCCACGTTCAGAAATGTTTGAAATGATTCCTGCTCTGGGAACATGGGGTGTGAATGTGAGAGGTGTCAGCAGGTTTAGGGTGCATACTGAATCGTACATTGCGCAGAAAACGTTTTAAACAGTTAATCCCGAAACCGTCTGCTCCCCTATATTGGACAACACATCCTAAATCTACGCACAGCACCATTTCCGTGTGCGTCCCATACTCGAGAACACACCGCTAAATCTGCTCAATTGCCAGACAGAACTGCATCAACATATTCGTGAAGGTAAACATTTGTCACCCCTTACATTGTCGTACAATTGAACCATGACAGAGGGTTTGCGGAGGCAGAGGAAAGAACCAATATTCCACCACCCTCAGTTTTGACGTCAGTGCACAGACACTATACAGTCTCCATCTGAGCCGAGACCTCCAGTTGCTGCTACAAAATCCGTGAATCTTTGCAACGTCTTTCTGGGTTATTTGCAAACTTCCGGAGGCGGTCGATAAGATATGCACACAGCATTCCAACGGTTTTCCTACCAGCATAGAATAGTACGGCATGGGCCCTATGTTGATCTGAACCAACTGAACTGATCATTTCATGTCACACAAATCCCTTCTGCCCACACGAGGTCCACAGCCCTCCATTCTCCACATACTCATGTGTATCTAATAGCCTGTATCGCATCTGCCTCACGCACAATCCCTGGCATTCATTCCAGATACACACCACTATATGTATGAAAACATTGCGAGTCAAGTTTAGAACTACTGCTTTTTTAGGTTGATTACTTTTACGGCAACTCTCAGAGAAAAATATACAGAATTACACGTATAACCCTTACCCAACAGGCTGGTATATGTCTAGGGAAAAAAGGAGATCCAGCCACACACCAACCCACCGCCCGTACACGCAGGTGCTGTGAGAATCGAGTTTTATGCCTCGCGCCCGCCAACAGTGTCAAACCCACAACAAATACCGTTAGGACATACACTTTAAAGAGTTTACTAAAATTAAAAGAGTAGTAGGCAATACTATATATATATACACAAAAGGAAAAAAAAACAAAAGGCGCCAACTTATCGAAGTTCAGTCAGTTTAGTGCACATCGTTGGAGCTCAAACATCTAACCATTCGACCCCTCGTCACGCCTCCGACCTCCACGTCTTCGCACCCGGGACCCGCCCGGTGGTCTTCCGTGCAGTGCAGCGCACGTCCACCTTCCTCGACGTCTTCCTCCCGCACTCTCCTCCCACCATAAAACACGCGAAAACCCCTCCCCCAAGTTCCCAGCATCACAAGACACAATGATATTCCCCATTGATTAACAAATGAATACAATTACCATATCAGCTATTCTAAACTGAAACAACGGCGAGAGAAACACTTATCCGACAAAGAAGCATTCCTACTTGTAACAACCCAAAGAGGCCATTTTGAGTAACATACCCAGGACACTGTACATTCTCTCCCCAGCAGCAAATGTCATGCCCTCATGGCATTACTAGAGTTCCCCAAAGCTTCTTGCAACACACTAAATCCAACCCAGGTGCAGAAAGCAGTGACGTAACTACCCAGACCAGTAGAAATCACACTCGGTTCTCCCGGTACCACATATGTCAACCGCTCCGGGGGGCGCCTAATCCTCTGAGATCACCATACCGCTTCTGCCCCACTGGGCTCCCTCGTCACCTGCGAACCCACTGTCTCGGACACCCCAGGTCTACCTGACAGACCCGCACCCCCTTCCACACAGGGGTCCTCCCTCAACTGAGATCTCTCCGGCTCACGCTCGGGTTCCACCCTCTCTCCCACCAATGTAGGCTGCCTCTCCATCTGACCCTCAAGACCTTCCCTCCTCTCACCCAATTCAGTATGGGAAGGGCCAGGAGCCTCCTCTCCTGGTACTGGAGCACCAGCGAATGGGAACAGGGCCCACTTATCTGAGTCGTCCTCCTCTGAATCGGTAGCCATTCCCGGCTGAGGGACCCGTCCCCGCTCTTCAGTAGCGGGCTCTTCCCGTTCTCCGCGCCCTCGCAGAGTCCTTGTGCAAGGCGCAACCTCCCTCTTGGGCTCCTTATCCACCTGCACCGCTTGACCCAGTGGCAGCAGTTGATTCCTATGGAGTACCTTGATAGGCCCTTTTCCATCCTCAGGTTTCACCCGGTAAACTGGCAGGTTCGGCATCTGGCTCTCTATTACTTAGGGGCTGGCCGCCCATCGATCTGCCAACTTGTGCTTACCAGGGAGTCCCGAATTCCGTAAAAGGACCCGGTCGCCCGGTAATAATTGTACAAACTTCACCTTTCGATCATACCGCATCTTATTCTTCTGATTTTGTTTGGTAGCCGCCGCCTCGGCCAACTCGTACGCCCGCTGTAATTCCCTCTTCATGCCGGACACGTACTTTAGATGGGACTTCCCGGGAAATTCACCTACTCCACCTCCAAAACACACGTCAATGGGCAACCTCGCTTCCCGCCCGAACGTCAGATAATAGGGCGAATACCCTGTAGCATCATTGCGAGTACAATTGTAACACTGAACCAATTGTCCAATATGACGACTCCACCTGCTTTTCTGCCCAATCTCCAGCGTCCCGAGCATATCCAAGAGGGTCCTGTAGAATCTCTCTGGCTGAGGATCTCCCTGTGGGTGGTAAGGGGTAGTCATGGATTTCTCAACCCCAAGCATAGTCAGTAATTCCTGGATAAGGCGGCTCTCAAAGTCCCGCCCCTGATCACTATGTATTCGCCTGGGAAGGCCGTAATGCACAAAATACTTCTCCCATAACACCTTCGCCACTGTCGTCGCCTTCTGATCCTTGGTGGGAAATGCCTGAGCATAGCGATTGTAATGATCGGTGATGACTAAGACATTTGCTGTGTTGTTGGTGTCAGGCTCAATCGACAGGAAATCCATACATACCAGGTCCAGAGGTCCCGCACTCTGCAAGTGCGACAGTGGAGCCGCCAACGCTGGCAGGGTCTTCCTCTGGATGCAATGACTGCATCCCCTACAGTATTCTTCGACGTCCCCCCTCATCCGGTGCCAGTAGAACCGGTCTTTGAGTAATCCATATGACTTTTCCACCCCCAAGTGTCCAGAATCATCATGTAAAGCCAGGAGTACAGCCTGGCGATACTCCTCAGGCAGGACCAGTTGCCAACAGCGGGGTTGGTCCGGAGGCGCCGTTACCCGGTACAAGATTTTGTTCTTTAACTTCAACCGAGACTACTCCTTCAACAACAGAGGCACGCATGGGTGTTTCGCCCTCTCAGCCAACGCCCCATCCCCCTTCTCGACCGCTCTCCACACTGTGCCAATGCCCGGGTCATTTTGCTGAGCAGTTGCCACTTCCCCCGGACTCAGTTCCGGCAACTGTTTAGTCCCCAGTGCGGTCAGGTCACAGTAAACTAGGGGTATGGCGTCGTCAAAAACCCCCAAATGGTCCATGGCTCGTTCCAGCCTCCCTCTTCCCTCGGCCTTCACGGTGATAGCAAACTGACACATCGCCTTCACTCCAGGGGCAGGGACACTCTCCCACTCCTCGTCCCTCTCCTCCTCCCCCGGCTCCCGACGAGACAAAGCATCCGCATCGACATTCTTGCTTCCGGGGCGGTACCTCAGGCTGAAATCATATACCGACAAGACCGCCAGCCACCGATGTCCTGTGGCATCCAGCTTCGCCGAAGTCAAAATATAAGTGAGAAGATTGTTATCCGTTCTCACCTCAAACTTGGCTCCGTACAGGTAATCGCCCATCTTGTCCACCACCGCCCACTTCAGCGCCAGGAACTCCAACTTGTGAGTGGGATAGTTTCTCTCCGATGGCGACAAGCTTCGGCTGACAAAGGCTACTGTTCTCAATGCTTTGCCATGCTCCTGGTACAGAACAGCCCCGCGACCCTCTCGGCTGGCATCCGTGTGCAGCACATATGGCTTCGGGGGATCGGCAAAAGCCAACACCGGTGCCTGGGTCAGTGCCCTTTTCAAAGATCGGAACGCCTCTTCACATTGATCATCCCATCTCGAGCCAAAAGGTTCCGCCGGGTTTCAGTATCCTCCAGCGTTCTGCCTCTGGTTCCCCGTCCTCTTCTTCCCCACCGGGGAATAGCCACACAGCAACTGAGACAACGGGTGACACACTTTTGCGTATCCATTCACAAATTGCCGGTAATACCCACAGAACCTCAAAAATGAGCGCAGAGCACCCACTTTCTGGGGTCTCGGCCAGGTGGTCACGGACTCTATCTTGGTTGGATCAGTAGCCACTCCCTCTCGCGAAATGATATGGCCAACGTAGTTAACCGACGACTTGTAGAACTGGCATTTGTCCAGGGAAAGCTTCAACCCTTCTTCATTAAGCCGGTCCAACACCTTCAACTGCCTCTCCTCATGTTCCACCAAAGTCGATCCGAACACTAGCAAATCGTCCAGGTACACCAACACCTCCAACAGATTAATATCCCCCACAGTTCTCTCCATGAGCCTCTGGAAGGTGCCTGGGGCTCCGGATATGCCTTGGGGCATTCGTTCGAACTGAAAGAACCCCAGCGGCAGATAAAAGCGGTCTTCTCAGATAAAATCGGCCTCACTCATCGGGATCTGGTAATACCCACTTCTTAAATCCAGCACACTGAACCACTTCGCACCGCTCAGGCAGGCCAACGCATCCTCGACTCTTGGGACAGTATATTGATCAGGGACAGTTCGCCGATTCAACGTCCTGTAGTCAACACACATGCGCACTCTCGCATTCTTCTTCCATGCCACCACTATTGGGGACGCATAAGGACTTCGAGACTCAGCTATGATTCCGGCCTCCTTCAACTTGCACCAGTGCTGTTGCACGTCCTCAACATCTGCCGGAGCCAGCCGCCGGGATCTCTCTCGGAACGGGGTCCTCCGTCACCCGGATGGTGTGGCGAGTGCTTTTGGAGCAGCCCACATCAAACTCGTACAGAGAAAAAAACAGCTTCCATCTTCAGCATCTTATCCACTATCCTGCGTTTCCACTCCGGCGACACAGGGGAATCCCCAAAGTTAAAGACTTCAGCGGTCAGCTCCCTTCGATGCTCCAACCCATCCCCGTTAGAGGTCCTCACTGATGCGCTAGACATTACTGTCACCGGGAACAGGTGTGCCAGGGGCATTCCCCTCTTAAAGGTGATTTCTCCTGCCGTAGTGTTCCTGACACTTACGGCTGTACGCCTCGAATGTACCACCCCTGATCTCTGCACTTCGGGCCTCACCAGCGCCCCCGCCGGAAATCGTGTCTCCCCTTCAAGATCGTCCGGAGCGTCTACTAACAGGGCTTCGCCCGTCGGCACTCCTGGGAATCTGGGGGTCCCCAACACGAGTGCTACCTCCCCTGGTCGGATTACCTTGGGACTCGACTGCGTACACCACACCGTCCCTCGTTTACACTCCGGGTCCAGCCCTTGGCAGGCAACCCCTTCTGCGAACACCGATCAAAACACTGGATGCACCGAGAGGGTCACCAGAAAGTGTTCCCCCCTTTCTCCTTACAAGCTCCCAGGAGCCGTCGCACAACAGGGACGTTAGTCCCCACCAGGAGGGCAGGACCACCAGTTTCCATCGGGTCAGGACACACCAACACCAACGTCTCAATAACTTCAGACACTCCCACGTCGCAATCCGAGAACTCCAATCTAACCGATAGGTACCCATCGTACGGGTAGTCACCCTCGCTCACACCCCAAATCTGCAGGGCGTCAAATGGGGTTACGGGCAAATGCTTTAGGTATATAGGTTGTAGAACGACCGGTACGATAAGGTCACCTGCGATCCATATCAAGAACGGCTTTCACGTAAACCGCCTCTATCCGTAGACACACACAGGCACAGCTTCCTGCCAGCCCATGCGGAATAAAGGCGTGGGCACCCAGTGGTCCACATGCTGATCTCTGGGAGCATGTTCATCCAGAGGCTCCAGTCCTTTCCCTCACTGAGCCTCTCCTAAGTTTCCCGACACCTCTTTCCTCTTAGTCGCAGGGGGGCTTGCCCTCCGCGGGACTCCTTGTCTGTGAGAATCCCAACTAAAGTGCTCCTCCTCTCCACAGCTATAGCACACCCTTGGCAGCCCACAGTCGCGCCTGAAATACCCCTCTTTCACACAGTTAAAGCACACGCTGCCTGCCGACACTCCTGTCCCAGGACGGCTTCTGCTCCCAACCCACTGCACAGGTCGCCCCCCGAACTGGGTACCTCCCTTGTCCTTCCCCTCCAGAGGGGGGGGGGCCCTACTCTCCTGTCAGTCCTCCACCCAGACACCACTTCCTGTATCGCTGAGGATCGCTCCCGGAAGTTCGAGCCCCTTTTCCGCCCCAACGCTCTCTCTTCCTCTCGTACCGCTCTAATCAGTTGCCCGAACGATGGACGGAGGCCTTTCCTATAAGCCTACGGGATAGTCCACGCCACCTTATCTTCCTTCAGACAGCCACTGAATATCTGACTCATCCTCACGCTAGCCACGTCAGGCACCTTTACTACCCCCCGGCGCCGTAACCCCGTTATCATCCCCTCCATCCGAAATCTGTACTCGGAGACCTTTTCCCCTATCCCTCCAAAACCTCTATGCATTCCTCCCCTGAAGCCCCAGGCTTCTCAGCTTTCAACTCCCGGACTGTTTTGGCTGCCGAACCCCTCAAACTTCCCACCAATCGCAGCCTCTTCTTCTCCTCCGTGCCTGGCCACCTCTAACATCAAAGACGTATGCTCGATCCAGGTCTCATAATCGACCTCCCCGTCCGGAGTAGGCTTGGCTCCGGAGAACACCCGCAGCTTCAGCAGTGGCCTCTCGGCCACTGCCACCAGGGAGTTAAATGCGGCTACCAGCTCTGAGGCTTCCCCCTGCCCGAGGGTCAGGGCCTCGTCGCGCCTCCGAACTCCCTTTAGTAATGCCGGGCACCTCTCTAGGGGACACCTCTAGCTCTAGCTCCTCCTCCGGTGTCTCATCATTCTCATCCTCGGAGAGAGTCTGGAGCCCCCACGGATCCGCCTTCCCCGGAACACTGACCGTCGCCGGCAGTTCCAAATTCATGACGTCAGCACTCGTACGAACCAACCGCCAGCTAGACTCTACCTCTTTACCACACCGTCTAGCTGCCAATTCTACCCGTCCAATACCTTTTAGAAAACATAAAGCCCGCACTAACGCGTCTCCCGAAACTCGAAAATCTACTCTGCTCACTACACAGGCATAATGCACCGGTAGATCTTCCAACTCGCACCAGTTAACAATCTTATCTCTGTCCATCTCCGCACTGCTGCCTGCGCGATTCCACAGCACATATCTATCCAATCCCGGACGAGCCCCCACAAATGTAACACTTACCCAACAGGCTGGTATATGTCTAGGGGAAAATGAGATCCAGCCACACACCAACCCCACCTCCCGTACACGCAGGTGCTGTGAGAATCAAGTTTATGCCTCACGCACGCACACAGTATCAAATTCACACCAGATACCGTTATGAAATACACTTTAAAGATTTTACTAAGACTAAAAGAGTACTAGGGAATACAATATATATGAAAGAAAAGAAAAAGCCAAAGGCGCCAACTTATCAAAGTTCAGTCAGTTTAGTACACATCGTTGGAGCGCAACCATCGAACCATTCGACCCCTCGTCACTTGCCTCCGACCTCCACGTCTTCGCATCTGGGACCACCCGGGTGGTCGACCTGGCAGTGCAGCGCACTTCCACCTTCCTCGGCGTCTTCTTCCAAACTCTCCTGAAAAAAACGCGAAAATCCCCCAAGCTCCCAGCATCACAAAACAAAATAACATTCCCCATTGGTTAACAAATGAATTCAATCCCCATATCAGCAGGTCTAATGCTAAACAACTGCGAGAGTACACTTATCAGAAAAAAGAAGCATTCCTACTCTTAACAAACCAAAGAAGCCATTTTGATTAACATACACATTACATTGTACATTGATATTTCAAAACTGTAAGTAGGTGGCCAGAACAGCGCACGATATTCTATCGACGGCCTCACCAACATGTTTTACAGCTTCAACATAACGGTCCCACTCAGTGATCTGATTGAGAAGGCCACTGTGATCAGAGCTCAATACGAGCCGATCTGCCCGTGACGCCGATTTCCTGGAATTATCGATCTGTATTGCCAGGTCTCTATTTAAATACTGCACACTAAAGTCCAAATGTTCAATATGTCCACCGAAACCTGTTGTATCTTTCCTCACAACGCTGACCATCTCACATTTGTCTGTATTAAATATCTGCGATTTTTCAGCCCATTTCCTAGCCAGTCAACATCATACGACAAGCTTGGGTAGAGTTCCTGGCTGGAACCACGCCTCCAACTTAGGTGTCACCCGCAATCCTTCTGATCTAGTTTTCTATAACGACATCTAAATCATTAACATGCATGATGAAAAAAAATAATGGGTCTAACACCAATCCCTGCACTGCACTTGTCAGAGTAAAAGAAGCAAACATCCACTCTGTGCTAATCGAGATAAGAAAGTTCGTCAATCCGTCCAAAAGCCGCATCGAAATTCGTACGGGCACGGAACAATTTTTTGATAATCGAAGGTCCCTGGAATATTAATCTCTATCTATTTTATATGCTCAGAAGAACATACGTGCTACGAGTTTTACTGTGATAAAATAATAAGCTGTTACTGTCATCAGCTATTACTGTGATGTTTTTCATTCAAATGACACGAAATGACTAAAACAAACGACATAAATCAATGATTCTATCTTTCACCTGCCGAGCTGATGTCCCGCCCTGAACATCAGATGTGAATGTGCCTGGAGGAAAATAAGTCTGTTTGAAGTTGATTGTTCATGTTGATTGTTCAGGATGATTGTCTGCATTAGACAGAGAATGAGATCACCTGATCAGAAAATTTCCCAGTTCAGCCGCTGACGCCAGATGTCTTAGAAAGTACATTGGTAACGTTCGTATTATCTTTTGTTTAAAAGTTAATAACTTGTAACATCTCTTGGGGATGTGAATTCATGGCAAGGTTACAGAGTGAGAAAACATTTCAATGTGAGAGTTTGTACTGCTGGCTGTCCCTCATGGGACAGATGTGATAACCACACTAATTGCCTCATTGGAATTACTCTGAATTGCGTATAACTCTGTAAAACAAACCACCAGTCCATAAGAGCAGTGGGAAAGTTCCGTGCAACTGAATGCTGCATCTGACTGAATATGGGATATCCAGCGATTTATTACATCGCGAGTGCATTCTATCCTGCAATTGTAGCGATCGGTATCCCTGGTAAGATACTGGAGCTGGTCACTCTTTGTGCGGTGCCGTCGTCTCCTAGCTTTTGTTCCGCTGCACTGTTAGGACTTTTACTGAGCACAAACGCTACCGTCGGCTGAAATGTGTTTCCAGATTTGAGGATTCAAGCATCCGATAGTTTTATCATTCCGTTTCCATATTTTTTTTTCAATGCGATGTTTTTTATTTTCTCTTTCTTTTGTCAATTACATTGGTGCTGAAACTGTCATAGTTTCACAGCTTCACCTTGCTCGGTTCTCTGAACCGATGTTGGTCGCTTTTCCAGATCGAAAGTGTTTTTTTCAACTGAACGGCCTGTCGAATAGCGGCACTCAGGTCTGCTCTTCCATAAGCACTTAAACTAGAATTTATGCATTGAATCTCATATTACAAATAATCGCTTCAGGTATTTTAACTGAAATAGTGGAAATGGTGCTGTTTATGGAGAGATCGACCTTCACCGGTAGGTGAGTCGTAGAAATCAGATCCTCGCCTCTTAACTGTCGGACAGTCGCCAATGCACAGCCACTTCTGTCCATTATTGCCCTCCGGGGGAATGCACCGACGGAGTCCCCACATACTGAATTTAAGTTTTATCACTTCCAAAAATTTTATACCATTCATAGCAATCAGGATCTGGAGCTACCGATAATTCTGTGTTGTATCTTTCTCTCCAAATTTCCCGTAGTGAACGTAACGGCGATTGTGATCCTATCTCGGGGAAAATGCGGACTCTCCAAATGCATCACCCGTTACCTGGTTGGAATGGCAACTGCGGATCTGATGGTGGTTATCGTTTTCGCTTTAGTGGAACAGGCCAACAATATCTACATTTATTCTAGATTTCTGCTCATCACTCCTGTATGCGCAGTGACAAATGTATTTAAGGTTGCGACGAGGGACTGTTCTGTTTGGTTTACGGTCAGTTTTACCTTCGATCGTTTCATCGCAATATGCTGTCGAAAGCTACGGGAACGATACTGCACTGAGAGAACTGCAACGGTGGTGATGGTGACTGCGGTTATGGTGAGCTGTGGGAGAAATGTCCCGTTTTACTTTGCCGTTGAACCTTACGTCATTATTGACAACAAACCGTGGCGTTGTGTCTTCACTGCTGAATACGCTACTTTACCCGTGTGGAAAGGTGTCGAATTACTGGATACCATTTTAACACCGTTGCTACCAATCGGCTTAATTCTTGTCTTCAATGGGTTAACAGTGAGACATATCATTGCGGC
The DNA here is from genome assembly GCF_030144855.1 of Hypanus sabinus. NCBI lineage: Eukaryota > Metazoa > Chordata > Chondrichthyes > Myliobatiformes > Dasyatidae > Hypanus > Hypanus sabinus. The sequence continues at coordinate 387,090 of NW_026781292.1, forward strand.
AAATAGAGTCCGCAGAGGTCTTCGGATCAGCAGCGATAAACAGAAAGATACTGAGGTGGAAAACCGCAGAAAATCGATGATTTTGTTGTTTGCAATTTCAGCTAATTTCATATTATTTTGGATACCCTATCTAGCTTATTCCCTGAACTGGCAAACGGTAAATTACTTTTATCAGGACCGATATTTGAGTACCCCGCTATACATCCTACAACAAATTGGGCTCATGCTACAAATGCTGAGTATGTGCACCAATACATGTATCTATACACTGACACAGAGGAAATTCAGAAAAGAGCTGAAGAATGGACTGAAGTGTGTGTTTACATTAAATGGCCATCTGTGTAGATAACGCCCACGTCCAAATGCAGCTCAGAGGAGTTTTCGAATAAAACAGTTTTAAATATGAGTAGGTTTGTCATAATTTCAAACAATCATTTGCCTGGTCATCCAGAAATTGCAGTCTCCACGGATGATTGCATATTTCCTGCATTTAAAGTAGGAAACTAGACAAACGTTCATTGAGCTGGCATGATTGTTACATGTGTTCTGGTAGACTTCAATCTATCACGGAGAATGGACAGTCGCAGTGGTGGGAATCGCTTCGGAACTTCCCCGGGTTCAGATGTTTCAAAATGCACAGAATTCGGTAAAGAGTGCAAATAGAGTGTCATTGAAACACAGAGAGTATGACAGTAACACAGCTGTACAAAGGAAATAAACCGTAGAGAGATTATTTATTGATAGCCTGTGATCTCAGAAGCAGAAAGGGAGCAATAACTCTTTTGAGAGTATTCTGTGGCGACCACACGCTCTGCCACCCATTCAACAAGATACAATAAAACAAGAAAAAAAACGGGATAAGCGAGGAACATTTCCGGAGATAGATTTTGAACAGTGCCATATTAAGACGGTTTTTATCCCAGACAAGCTAATCTCCATGATATTCATTGGCACGTCGACAGGTTAAAACACGCTGTGTTGTCAATATGACAGAATTTCTCCGTTGCATCTCGGAATGTGTCCTGGGATAAAAAGAGTGAATCCGAAATAGAGAACTGTCCATTCAGGATCTCGTAACTTTTTCTATAACCTTACACTGGGATAGAAGCTGATAGTAAAGAATGCATTTAATTGATGCGATTAGGTAGGAACTTGGCAGCCCAATTTGGGAAACGGACAACTGTGTAGATAACGTCCAGGTCCAATTGCAATTCAGCAGAGTTTTTGATAAAACAGGTTTTTTTAAATTGAGTAAGTTTGGAAAATATATCATGTTCAAACAATGATATCCTTAGACATCCTGAAATGAATAAATATCAAGCTACAACACAGAATTGACAATCATATGGGAAATGGTACCACAGCATAAAAAGACATGACAAACAGTCGCCAGGACAGTTTCATCCACCAGGCCATCAAACTGATGAACTCACGCTGATTTGAATGTACTTATATGTTACATTGATTGTTCTATTTATTATAGATTACTAAGATTGCACATTGCACCTTGTGACGGAGACGTAACGTAAAGAGTTTTTCCTCCTCATGTTTGTAAAGGATGTAAGAAATAAAGTCAATTCAATCACAAATGAAGGAATGACATCGGACTTTTCGGGGTTCAGATGTTTCAAAATGGTCATAGTCGGGTGGAACAGTTCAAAAGAAGTATCTTTGAAACACAGGGAGAGTGTTGTAGTGTTACGACTGTGGAAAGGGGGAACACGCTTGGACTGTATGTCATGAGACTGTGAGTAGAACTCAGAAGCAGGACGGGAACAAACACTCGTTTGGTAGTATTCTGTACAGAGCTCCCACCAAGAAAACGAAGAGACAGTGAGAGATCGGGAGATAGATTATGGACAGGTTCCATATTAACACGATTGTCGTCAGAGGTAAGTTAAACTGCACTAATATTCATTGGTACTTCTTCTTTTTATTAGATGTGACAGAATTTCTCGGTTACGTCCGGGAAGGACTGCTGGCACAATAAGTGGCAGGCGGTTTAGCGAACAATCCATTTTGGATCTAGTACTAGAAAATTAAAGGGATCAGCGAAGAGATCTCTCCGCGGGTCAGCATTTCAGAAACGATAGAGCAGAGTTAGTCGATATTTACTTACACCTTACACTGAGATAGGAACAAACGGTATTGAAACTATTTAATTGATACTATTCGGTAGGAACTTGGGAGCTGAATTTCGGAAGTGATATGTTACTTCAAACAGACAAGAGAAATATGGAGATTGTTAATGGAGAACTTGAATGGGGTTCAGTAACCGTGGTTGATAAGAGATATGGAACACCTCTTCAAGAAGAAGAATGAATATGATAAGGTTTGGGAAGAAAGGATAAGACAGGGCTATGGAAAGTCACAATGCAACCAGAAGGAATTTAACAATGAACTCAGAAGGGGAAGGCCTCCGAGCCGCATTAAGGGAGACGGATGCCAGGAGATGACGAGGGCGAGAGAGTGGGCGAGATCAGCGATAAAGGAGGAATAATGTGCCTGGAGTGCAAGGAGGCAGTGAAGGTCCTTATTGCTACTTTGCTTCTGGATACAGCGGTGACTGCGACCTTGTTGAATGTGGATACAGTAAAAAAGGCAGATGCCTTTATCCGTTTTTTTTTTCTTTAGCTGATGTGCTGGGGCATGTAGATACTTAGAATTGCGAACTTGAAACTGGATAAACATGAATATCAGCCATTTCTCGGTGCTAGAAGGGAGATAATCCAGGTAATTAGAGAAAGCAAGCCGCAGAAGTCGTACAGGAGGTTTGGAGAATGGCAAAATATATTTCTTCGTTCAAGAAATGTAATAGAGATAGCCTTGAGAATTACAGGCCAGTGAGTCTTCCAGCAGTAGTGGGTAAGGCATTGGAGAGGTTCCTTAGAGACGGTATTTACGAGAAATGTATTCTGTTTTTGGTTTTGTGTTCCTTATGAGCCTGAATGAATTAAATGTAAAAGTGAAAAGTAAGCAGCTGAAGTTAAAAGTGTCGGTGAGGGATAAATTAATCTTGTAAGGTGTTAGACTGGGCTCTCATTGGTACACGCATTTAAAAGTCATGTGGCCTGGGATCTTGTGAAAACTGGCTGCATAGATTCAACACTGGCTAAGCAAGGGAAGGCCGATGAAGTAGTCGATGGAGTGTATTCTGCCTGGAGGACAGTGGCTAGAGATGTTCCACAAGGAAGGTATAATCTTCAGTACAGTTTACAACTTTATCTAGACTCTGCTATTACAGTGTTCTGAGAGACAGACATTAATTTGGTAATCCTACAGGAATTGGACAATTTATTGAGTTAGGGAAGATTTTGAAAGAAAAATACTGAATTCGAACTGAAACTGCACGTTATCTAAACTGAAATCACCTTTACTTTTTTTACAGGGCAGATGTTACGATTACATCGAAACATTATTTTCCAATGGAACCCGACAATTCAAAATCTGCATTTAACAGTAATCAGCAGCACCATTAGGTGTTCCCCAAATGAACCGGCCTCCCAGATTGTGAATTTCAATTTGACAATTCAATCCAATTTGTCTTAATATCAATTTACCATTGAACGGCGGGTTTATCGTACCAGGAACAGTTAAACTAATATCTCGCGCACTTTAGCCTTGACTTTACATGGCCAAAGTGAATTCCGTGTCTCCCTCTGAAATCAATACCACCGCAAACAACCGTAAGAACGCATTCTAAAGGCGCAGGTAAGGCATAACAAAAATCTGAGCTCGAACTTTCCTTCCTTCAACACTGTCGCCAGTAACTTGGGTATATGAAATAAGCAGTTAATTGCAATTGTGAAAATCCTTATAAAATATTCCAAATAACAAAGGGAAAAGCAGATGTGGATGGTTGCGGCCCCCATATACTAAGACTTGATGCAATTTTGGAAAGAGAAGCATCTCTGATATTCACATGTTCCTGCCAGTTTATTTGAACCAACGAAACAGAAATTTACAGACAGTGAGATCCAATTATGAAAGAAAGGATGGATTCAAATATATTTTGAATACATCCTAACAATCACACGACTGGACTGCCGTTGATTCAGGCATACATTACCATTGTTTCTCTTTGAAATGAACTCACAAATTTTTATTACTGTGCAATATTTTATATTCTCAGTGCGTTTACACTTTAAACTCTCACAGAGCATCATATCATTTTAAGTGTTGAACAGTTAAGAAATAATGCATAATTAGAATCAACAACATTTAAGAAATCCTTCCGAGCGAAAGCAAAGAGACGCTGGTAGCTATGTATCGTACGCAAGTTAATATTCAAAATATTGAAATCATGTCGAAAGCACGTGACCAAATTTCCAGCGACTTAAACCTGCTCTCACTTCCAGTCACTAACCGGAGATGGGACTGTGACTAAATGGATGATTACTTTTATAGGATCATGCTTAATAATCACCATTACACCGTTGAAGTAACAAATTTGGACACAGTATGGAGACCGTTGCCACACGGACCTCGAATCCGAACCTATGTTCTTTACATTCTTAGTAATAGTGTGAATGCATATTCCTTTAGTGTGATGCCTCCCTTATAATGGGAAGCAGGAACTTAGGATGATGGCGCCTAACGGAGACTGTTTTGCTTGCATCTTCGGAGAAAGCTCAATTTCTATTTTCAAAAACTCTTTAAATTCATTTTCAGAGCTCTTTTGAAGACTCTGGCCTGGTGTTACACTCCACAGAATCATGTACAACTATGAAAGGGATAGATAAGATAGTGGCAGGAAAGTTATTTCCACTAGTAGATGAGACTGGTACTTGAGGACCTCTCCTCACGATTCGGAGATGTAGATTTTGAACGGGGATGATGAAGAACTGCTTTTCCCAAAGAGTCATGAATCTGTGGAATTCTCTGCTCACTGAAGCAGTGCAGGCTAAATATATTCATGACAGGTTTGGATATATTTTGGCATAGTTGGGGAATTAAAGGTTACTGAGAAAAGACAAATCAGTGGGGATGACTCCATGGTCATATTGTCCATAATCTCATTAAATGGCGGAGCTGGCTTGATGGACCAAATAACCTACCCCTGCTTCTATTTCTTAAGTTCTTCTGTTTTTATGTTTGCCGCTCATCTGGTTACATTCAGATAGCACGTCAAGCAGAATGTTCTGCTAATACCCAAAAGTAACTCTAGCTTTCCTATCCTTGTATTTTCGACAGAGGTCGAATGTTATGTCTATAATTCTGAGGCTTTATGAAGCTGCTATGCGTTATGGCCTTTTGTCATGTTTGTATACAAACACAGTCCTATCAATTTCGTTTCCTCTGTAGTACCTGGACAGTGCATAGCTCTCAGTTGATCAGTTGAATTTAACAGCTCAGTAAGGTTGTCCCCGGCCAGTAATGAATATCATGATAAATATATCTCAGGTGCTGAGGCGTAAAGTATGCAGTGCATGTTATTTGTTCTTTCAGATACTAGTCCCTGTTTTCTTCCATTGCTACTTTCGTTCTTGTCCCCAATGGGCAAGCCGGTGGGTGTAGTGGCAACAGTACTCGGTTCTTTAGTTTCTTCTGGCAGGAGATTTTTGGAAATGGGCTGCCTATCATCGTCATAATCAAACGGAGCTGCATCACTACGCCCAGCACAAACGTCCGATTTCAAATCTCGGGCTTGTTTCCTATTTCCCTGTCAATAGAGATGCGGACCCAGCGGCTTTTCTATCTGCTTTCGCCACTCAGTTTGATCACCAGTATTACATTTCTTTTCCGAGAATGACTTCGCTATTATGTTCAAATATATTCAAATCAACAGAGATTTCATTCAATCCTTCCAGATCACTGCTAAATAATCTGCTTCCTATCGCACACTCCATTCTTTTACATGTTTTCCAAAACTGATTAAAATGCATTATTTACAAGCTCCACGCACCCACACTCCTGACTAATATTTTGCCTTCTCATTAAGTTTGCCAGCTTCTCTTCAAGAAGGGTCATCACTTTATAGAAACACGATTGCTTCTTCTGATCAGTCGTTCTATACTTCAGCTTGCTGCCGCAATTCTACCCAGTTCTCAATTAAACATCATTTTGCTCTGGCTTCGTTTAACTTCGTTGCCTCACATTTTCCCAGGGGTAACCATCCATATCGTTATCATAGCGTTTTTATTTGCCTTCATACTCCCGTGACCAACGATATTCCCACACTGAGGATAATTCCGCGTGATCTACTTCTGCATCACAACAAATATGAAAAAAAGACATGAACTGAGTGCGATCATTTGGTTATGGGAGACTTTAATTTCAAAGATATTGAGTGGGTAAACCCAGTGACTAATGGATTACAAGGAAGTGAGTTCAGAGTGATTGATTTTTTTTTTGACCCTGTATGTGAAAGCAACATGGGAGGCCTGACAAGATTTGAAATTATGTATAGAATTTTGAGTACGGAAGCTATTGTGCCTTCCGGAGCAAGTGATCCAAACATTGTTAGTCTCGAATTTGCTTTTCGGGAAGTACATCAATAAAAGCTAAAACTATGAAATTGCATTTCATTAAGGCAAAGCATTGAAGATGCAGCTCAGAATTCAGAAGGTAAGCTGGAAGGAACCGCTTGATGTTGAGTCAGTTGAAGAAGAATGGGGGTCAATTTAAAAGGGTAAACGCCGTGCCGGAAACGGTAAAACCTAAGTTCCTGAGAAGCAAAAAAGAAATTCCAAATTTCAAGTTTCAATAAAGTTCGAATTTCAAAGTAAAATTGATTGTTAAAGTACATATATGTCACCTGAGATCTGTAGGCATTTTTGCAAATCATTATAATGTAGTGTAGTCCTCCGTTAGTCTCGGTAGATCATGGATTTGCACCTTCAAAAGTTTTCTTTTTGTATGGAAGACCGGCAGTTGCCCAAGCTGCAAGTCTCTCCTCTCCACGCCTCCAAGTGCAGGGCATTAGGACCTATACAGCTTGGCACCGGTGTCGCCGCAGACTAATGTATGGTTAAGTGCCTTGCTCAAGGACAAACACATAGCCTCAGCCAATGCTCGAAGTAGCGGCCTTCAGATAAATAGAAGAACTCCTTAACCACTTGGCCACGTGTCAATAGAAATCTATAGACTAGTACATGGATGAATAAAGATATACGTAAAATATTGAAGAAAAGTTAGCTAGAGAAAAGTTAGTATTGCTGTTAACCTTCGGTCAAATAAACATATACGAGCTGTAGCCGTGGGAAATTCAGATTGTCAAAATGCAGATTGTGAGGAATGTTGCAGACAACCCTAAAAATTAACTCCGACGATATTTTTCCAATAACTTCGTAATAAAAAATAAGTCAAAGAACCGGTAACGAGTATTAGGAGTGATAGTTAGGTGTTAAATTATGCAGAGAAGGACAAAGCCAATACTCTTAATACATATTTGGCTACTGTATTCATCTGCGAAGATGTTAGCAATATGCCAATGCAAGAGAAAAAAATAAGGTTGTTTTTACTGTTGTCTCAGCAGGGGAAGCAGCAGAGTAGACGTTTTTGTTTACAACTGTGTGGACTCTGAACTGATTCTTGCCCTTATATAATCTATTCACAGCATTTTAATGTCGACACGAGCAGCTTCAGGTAACGACCTGCTAAAGCTGAAAACATTCTGAAACAAGTGGTTATTCGATTGTCAAGTGCATGGAATCTGAACTGATTCTGGTTCTTGGGCAATGTAATCATAACAGCGGAGTGCGGTTATAAGGAACTCCAGGTCAATGACTTGCTAAATCTGAGTTCATTCTCAGAGGAGTAGCTGTACTCGGAGGAGTAAAATGCCAGATCTACTGAAGAAGCAATCTGCAATCTCCTTTGTCTCTATTTGAGTAGCCTTATTTAACTGGTTTGGACCAGTCAGAGTTGAAAAAGACAAATACACAAGGCTGGGTTTAGACAACGTTGGATGTTGCCCTGTACAATGACTAGTAAGAAGGTGAAGCACTTAGGTCAGTTGACTTTGAGACAATAGGATTTGGATACCGCTTTTTCCGGGTAATAACTTTTCCATTCATTGTCTGTTCATGGAGGGTTTGCGTTTCTAGTAGGGTGCACACAGGTGGATAGTTTGTGAAGCCACGTGCTTTTTAGCTGAGTCAATAAAAGGTACATGTCGGCATATGCAAGTCTCTGTGCCTCACTGACCATTATTACAAAGGGTGGTAGTTTCAACAGAATTGGCGTATTGGAGGATGGGGTGATCTGGATGATAAATCTGAGTGATCTCCGGGATATTTGAGTCGGTCCACGTGGGTGAGGTACAGAGACATCTGCGGTGGGGTAGCTAGCGGTTACTAACCCAGATGTTTAATGCAGGGAATAAGGAAACTCTGCAAGTCGGAAGGACTTGGATTATTTTAATTCGAGGGGATAGATCTAGAAATACGTGTTGAGGAAGTTATCACAATATGAGGAGTTTCTCTTACCCTGCCTCTGAAACTGCTGGGGATGCCCTGAGGAAAATCGTCCAAAGGGTGCTGTAAACAATTACAAAAGAAAACAGTAGCAGATGGCTGTCTAAATCCGTATTTTATAGAATCGGAAAAAGGGAAAGGAAGTCAATATAAAGTGGAAGCCAGCGAGAGAGGTTACAGCAGGAAGTCCTAGGATGTCAACATAAAGCAGACGCCGAGCGAAATAGGTTAGAAGGAGAACACAAAATGCTTCAAAAGGAGGTAGAACATTTTTTTTGGGAAAGGGTTACGCGGTTTGAGAGGTATGGACTTGTTTCATATGAACCAGTTTCAGATGAAGTGTCAGAAATGACAAAGAAAAATGAAAGCTAGAGCAAGCAGGCAATCTAGCGAAGTGTTACGTGGAGGGATTAGGCAAACAATGCAGTGTTTTAAAGAAAGTTATGAATGGGATTCAGAAATCTGCACAGGAAAGGAAGAGCGACACTGGCGATCATGCAAAGTGTTTAAAGCAGATTCAAAAGCTGCAGAACCAACTTGCTGCACAGAGAGGAGTAATGTATGTTTTATGATCTAAGGAAAAGGAGAGAGGAGGAAGGTAAATACCCATATACTGTTTGGAATGATTTAGCAGATAAAGCTGATAGCTATGTTTACGATCGTTGCGAAGCACCATTTCCTGAATGATTTCACCAACAGCATTCCAACGGGAGCAGTCTACACGACTAACAGCCCTAGTTCCTACCAGAGAAGTGGCTGCGGGAGCGGGGGAGCAAATCATATCAGATCCGGACATCCATACCATTTCCACGATAGATACAGAAGTGAGACTTTTTCCAGGCTATCGAGGGCTGCACATTAGTATGAATTTCACACTGGGTGTAGAATGGCGAGAATTTGTTATTCCAATAAGTCGAGGGTTCCGCATCGGCACGAATTCTACAATAGGCACGGAGTAGTTTGTACTACCAAAGTAGAAGGAAATGAGATTGAAAAGTGAACTTGAACACGTCCTCTGTTCTGCACAAACTGAGACTGGTGACGCTAATCCGTGCAGTAGACTTGTCAGAGTCTAGGAATCAACCATCTTAACCTCTCTGTTAATCCAGAAAATAATGTTCATCAATCCGTCCACAAGCCGCATCTAAATTCGTGTGGGCGCGTAAGATTTTATTATCAAAGGTCCCGGGAACATTGCTCTCGAACTCTTTTATATGTTTAGAAGAATATAAGTACAATGTGTTTTATTGTGATACATACAATCAGCTGTTACCGTGACTTTCGTTATTCAAATGATCTCGAAATGACTAGAACCAGCGAAAGAGAAAAGATGATCCCATCCCTCCCTTAAATAACGTGTTCCCCATTGCACCTTCCGAACTAATGGACAGCCCCTAATGTCAGAAGCGAAGGTGGTCTCCTGAATGTGACAAGATAAATCTTTTTGAAGTTGATTGTCTATGTTGATTGTTAAAAATGATCGTCTTTGTTAGAAACAACACTGATCGGAAAATGGCCCATTTCAGCAGCTGACGTCATATATCTTGGAAAGTACATTGACAACGTTCATATTACCTTTTCATTAACAGTTAGCAAATTGTGACATCCCGTGGGGATACGAATTCATGGCATGGTGACAGAGTGAGAAAAACACTTTCATGTAAGTGTTTGTGTAGCGGGTTGTCCCTCATGCGACAGATGCCATAACCACACTAATTGCCTCAGTGGAATTATTCAGAATTGCATATAATTCTGTAAAACCTGGCATCAGTCCATATGTGCAGTTGCAATATTCCGTTTAACTGAACGCTGCTTCTGACAGAATATGGGATATCCAACGATTTACTACATCGCGGCCGTTTTCTATCCTGCAATTGTAGCGATCGGTATCCCTGGTAAGATTCTGCAGCTGGACACTCTATGTATTGTGCCGTCGTCATCTTGATATTGTACCGCTGTAGTGCTTGGACTTTTACTAAGCCCAGATGCTACAGTCCTCTGAGATGCGTTTCCAGAATTGTGGATTCAGGCACCTGATAGATTTGTTATTCAGTTTCCATATTGTATGTGATTTGTTTCTTTTTTCTTTTGTCAATTCCGTTGGTGCCGATATTGCCATAGTTTCACCATTTTACCTTACTCGGCTTTCTGAACCGACAGTTTTTCCTTTACGAGATCGAAGACCGGCCAGTCGAATATCGGCAGTCCCTAAGCCAGTAAATTATAATTGATGCATTAAGTCTCATATTTTCACTACATAAATCTCTTCAGCTATTTCATCTGAAATAATGGTAATGGTGTTATTTATGGAGCGATCGACCGTTCGCCAGTAGGTGAGTCGTGGAATCAGATTTCCGCCTCTTAACTGTCTGAAAGTCGCCAGCCCACTGCAACTTGTGTCCACTATTGTCCTCCGGCAGGAGTGCAACGGCGGCGTCCGCGCACATTGAATTTATGTTTTTCTCTTCCAAAAAAATCTATGCGCTGCATAACGTTCAGGCATTTGGAGCTAACGATAATTCTGTGTTCTTGTCCTTTTTTTTTCCTCTCTCCAAATTTCTTGCAGTAAATTTAACTGCGATTGTGATCCTATCTCGGGGAAAATGCGGACTCTCCAAATGCATCACCCGTTACCTGGTTGGAATGGCAACAGCGGATATGATGGTGGTTATTATTGTTGCTTTAGTGGAACAGACCAATAATATCTTCATTTATTCAAGATCCCTGCTCATCACTCCTGTATGCACAGTGACACTTATATTTAAAGTTGTGACGAGGGACCTTTCTGTTTGGTTTACGGTGAGTTTTACCTTCGATCGTTTCATCGCAATATGTTGTCGAAATCTCGGGGAACGATACTGCACTGAGAGAACAGCAACGGTGGTTATGCTGACCGTGTTTGTAGTGAGCTGCGGGAGATGTGTTCCGATTTACTTTGCCATTGAACCTTACGTCTTCATTGACAACATACCGTGGCGTTGCGCCTTTACACATGAATACGCTACTTCACCCGAGTGGAGAGGATACGAATTACTAGATAGTATTTTAACACCGTTTCTACCAATCGGCTTAATTCTGGTGTTCAATGGGTTTACAGTAAGACATATCATTGCGGCAAATAGAGTCCGCAGAGGGATTCGGAACAGCAGTGATAATCAGAAAGATACCGAGGTGGAAAACCGCAGAAAATCGATGATTCTGTTGTTTGCTATATCAGCTAATTTCATCTTATTTTGGATACCCTATGTAGCTCATTCCCTGAAATGGCAACTGGTAAATTATTTTTATCAGGACAAATATCTGAGTTCCCCGGTATATATACTACAACAATTAGGGCTAATGCTGCAAATTCTGAGTATGTGCACCAATACTTGTATCTATACACTGACGCAGAGGAAATTCAGAAAAGAGCTGAAGAATGGACTGAAATATGTGTTCACATTAAACGGCCGTCTGTGTAGATAACGACAAAAAATGCAATTCGGAGGAATTCTCCAATAAAACAGTTTTAAATATTAGTAGGTTAGTCATAAATTCAAACAATCATTTGCGTGGTCATCCAGAAAATGCAGATCCAAACTATCACAGAGAATTGACAATAAAAAGGATGGCAATGGCTTCTGGACTTCCCTGGGTTCCGATGTTTCAAAATGCACAGAGTAGGGAAAAAGAGTGCAAACGGAGTGCCAATGAAACACAGGGAGAGTATGATTGTAACACACATCTGTAGAAAGGGAAGAAACTGTGGGGAGATTGTCTACTGATAGACTTAAATTGATCTCAGGAGAAGAAAGGGGAAAAAAAAAACACCCGTTTGAGAGTATTCTGTAGAGACCACACCCCCTCTCATCCAGTCAAAATATATAAATAAATTCATAGAGAGGCGAGGATCTGTTCGGGAGATGGTTTTTGAACAGTGCCATATTAAGACGGCTGTTGTCATAGGAAACTTAATCTTCCTGATATTTATTGGCACTGAGATAGGTAAAATGGTTCAGAAATGACAGAATTTCTCAGTTGCGTCTCGGAAAGTATGCTGGGTCAATAAGAGGGCAGGCGAAATGGAGAACTGTCCATCCAGGATCTTGTACCAGAAAATGAAACGGATCAGGTGACAGGTCTCTTCATTGGTCAACTGTTGGACATTTTCTATCACCTTACACTGGGATAGGAGCTGATTGTATGGAACGTATTTAGTTGATTCTACTAGGTAGGAAGTTGGGAGCCTAATTTGAAAACGGAAAACTGTAGATAACGTTCAAGTCCAATTTCAATTCAGCAGAGTTTTTGAATAAAACACTTTCAAAAAATGAGTAATTTTGGCAAAAATATCACAGGTTTAAGCAATCATGTCCCTTGTCATCCTGAAAAGAATAAATTCCAAACTACCACACAGACTTGGCAATCATCCGGGAAAACGTACCGCAGCATAAAAGCCAGGACCAGCAGCCTCCGGGACAACTTCCTCCACCAGGCCATCACACTAATTAACTCACGCTGATTTGAGTGTATTTCTATGTTACATTTATTGTTCTTTTTATTATAAATTACAAAGATTGCAAATTGCACCCTGTGACGGAGACGTAACACAAATAATTGTACTCCTCATGCATTTGAAGGATGTAAGAAATACATCAAATACATTCAACCACAAAGGAAGGTATCAATTCCGGATTTTCGGGGTTCAGATGTTTCAAAATGTTCATCGCTGGGTGAAACAGTGTAAAAGAATTCTCTTTGAAACACAGTAAGAGAGTGATAGTATCACAGCTGTGGAAAGGGGGGGCACTGTGGTGGGATTGTGTGTTACTAGACTGTGAGCAGAACTCAGAATTACGACGGGAACAAACACTCGTTTGAAAATTTTCTGTACGGAGCTCCATCACCAAAAGGAAAACAACACACAGAAACAGTGACAGATCGGGAGGTAGAGATTGGACAGGTGCCATATTAACACGATTTTTGCCTGTGGTAACTTAAACTGCACTAATATCCATTGACACGTCCTCTGTTTAAAAGGTTTAGATGCGACAGGATATATCGGTTATGTCCGGGAAGGACTCCTGGCATAATAAACAGGCAAGATGTCTGCGACCTAACCTTTCTAGTACTGGAAAATCGAAGGGATCAGGTAACAGGTCTCTCTGCGGGTCAGCATTTCAGAACGATAGACGTTTTTCGATGCTATTCGACGTTTTCTAATACCTTACACTGGGATAGGAACAGGCGGTATAGAATGTATTTTATTGATACTATTCCGTAGGAACCGGATCCGAATTTGGGAATTGATGTGTTCCTTCAAATCCACAAGAGAAAATCGGAGATTGTTAAGGGAACACTCGAGGGGTTTCAGTATAGGCTTATTTCTTTGAAGCGGGGAACGAATGGCTGTATAAAGTAACCCTGTTTGATAAGAGATATTTACTAGAGTGAACATCCTTACCAAATATTCTATGCCAGATATGAGTGATTGCCGCCCCATATACGACGATTGATTGCGGCCCCATATACGAATACTTGATACAATTTCGGAAAAATAGTAAGCAGTCTCTGATATGCACATGTTGCTACACATTTATTTCAACTAATGAAGCAGACATTTGCAGACAGTAAGATCCATTTGTGAAAGATTTGATTCAAATATTTTTCCAGTACAATCCTAACAACCATACGACTAGTCTTCCATTGATTTAGGCACGCATTACCACTGTTTCTCTTTGAACTGAACTCACAAATATTCAATACTTGTGCAATAATATACATTCTCAATGCGTTCACTATTCACAATGCACAGCATGACATATCTTTAAGTGTTGAACAGTTAACAAATAATCCGTAATTGGAATCATACAACATTTAAGGAATACTTTCGATTTGAAAGTGAAGGGATGCTGGTAGTTTTATATCATACGCAGATTAATATTCAACATATTGAAATCATGCCGTAACCACGTTACAAATCTACAACGATTTTAACGTACTCTCACCTCCAATCACTTACCAAAGATGGGATTGTGACTAAATGAACGATTTGTTGTATAGTATCACGTTTAATAATCACTATTATCACCGTTGAAGTAACAGTGTCACAGGGACGATGGAAGTGAACCAAAGTGCAGGACACCGGCACGTAGGTAGTATTAACAGAAGTGGGTTCAAGGTTATCAATATCAATTTCAAAGTTATCAATCATCAATATCAAAGTTGCATGTTGTAATACACCATGTAATACCATCCCCCACCTTGCCATTGGCAGCAGTCCCTTAATCCTAGCTCAGAAGTATAATTCAGTTCGTAAAGACACATTGAATTCTTCTAATTGTCGTCGCATTTTCACAATTTTATCAGTTGATACCTCAGAGATCTGAGTCACTCTCTTCATACCTACAAGTTACTCCCTGGGCGGGATTCTGGTTAGCGGGAGTTTGTAAGACAATTTTTGTGTCCGCTGTGTCTGTGTTTGGCTGGACCGTTCTGTTACAAGGACGTTGGAAACAACCTAAGTGCCGGACACAGACACGTAGGCAGTATTAACAAAAGTGTGTTTACTTATAGTTGCAAGCAAGGCCGGGGAATGGGTCGAGGGGAGCCAAGGAGTGAGAGAAGCTGAATCGGGGATCGAACCCGGGTCATGACAGCAAGACTCGGGAGTCTTTAGGCAGAGTAAGGATGTGGACCAGGGGATGAGCGTGGCCGGGAAAGAACAGACGGCGGGATGCCCTACTCCTATTAACACGGGGGAGAATGAATACAGGTAACCAGCGGGGGAACGGAACTCAGCATATAGAAAACACAATTCATAACTCGGATTAGTGGCAAACGACCGGCAATACTCAGCCGAACACGAAAACGACAAAACCAAACAGCGACGGACAATTCGCATCTTAACTCGGAGAAGCGGTAAACGGCTTTGTTCTGCAGCACCTAGACAGTGCACTGCTCTCCCATGATAAGTTGAATTTAACAGTTCACTATGGTTGTCCCGGCCAGTAATCAATATCATGATCAATATCTCTCAGGTGTTGAGGCACAAACTATGTAGTGCAAGTTAAATTGGTCTTTCAGATTCCTGCCCCTGTTTTTCTTCCATTGCTAATTTCATTCTGGTTGCCAATGGGGAAAGCGGTGAGAGAAATGGCAATAGTACTCGATTAACCTTGCGGAGCTGCTTCACTACGTCCAGCACAAGCGTCCTATTTAAAATCCAGCCCGTTTCACCCTGAGTAGAGATGCTGGACCAACAACTTTCGTATCTACTTTAGCCACTTAGTTTGATCGCCAGCATTACGTTTATTTTCTGATAATGACTTCGGCATTCAAATATATTCATAATCAGTAGAGATTTTACTCAATGCTTCCATGTCGCTACAAACGAGTCTACTTCTTATCCCTCACTCCTTTCTTTCACAAGCCCTCTAAAATTGATTCAAATGCATCATTCTCACCAGATACTCTATTACATCATGGTCATTAGATAGTCGCACAACGCCTACTAACATTATGTAACAATATGTTCTGTTATCTAGTTACAGCGTGACCATTGATTGCAGGGCATCACCACTGATAGAGGCATTGTGCTGAAGAGCATTTTTTTTTATATAAAGGAGATATTGATACGGTTTTATGGCCATGAATCTTGTTTCCGTTGTGTCCATCATGACGTTGGACAAGCAATGAATTTACCAGTATATTTGAAGATGGTTCTAAATAAGCAGTGACATTCTTTGTGTGAGAGTTTGTGGGACCGAATGTGATGACATAGCAACATTGCAGTATTGGTGGAACTGGACAGGCAGAGACATTATCCATGTTGTCGGTGGTGTGTCGGAATAAACATTGATAACACCATGTGGTCTCTGATATCCCTATGGTCTGTGACAGTCCTGTTCGTTACAGTAATTGATCGCTCGAAAGGAGGGAGAATAATCCCAATGGCCTCCTCAGCCCAGAAAGGGAATAAAATTATCGATCTCGTAAATGTAATCCTACTCAACGTATCTATCTGTATACCTATCTATTAATGCAGACATCGATCTACTTAAATGCGCACATTGGCAATAAACTGAAAAAAAGAAACTTTCTTTGAAACAGCCATAGTGACGATTTCTATGGAGAATTCCTCGTCTGCAGCGGTAGCCATGACGCCTTATGTTGCTTGTTCTGACTTCGCTCTCCATGAAGCGTTGCTGCACCGCCTTCCTGGGTGTTGGATCTTGTAGTTGATCTCATCCGCCGAGTCCAGGAAGTGGCTTCACATGCTGGGGTAGCAAATCCCTAACCCATGGGAGTTCCAGTCTGGCGGCTCACCTCACCTATTTAGGCCGCCTGTCGAAACGCCGGACCAGGGATTGCCACTGTCGGAGGCAAACAGTTACCTGGAGCCACCGGTAAAAGCTGGGTGTCAGGAGAGAGCGAAAAGTGGATGAGCGGCAGCTGGGTAGAGTCCGACAAGCCCGTCACCAGAGATGCAAAGAAGACACTGTCTACAACATTTTAAAATGACAGGTCTTGGAGATTTTATTTTGGAATGAAAATTGAGCTGCTACTTAGAGAAATATTAATTATTGATCTCTTTCATAGCATGTATAACGTGCTCTAAATAAGTATCAAATCCTATCGTTGGCAGAACACAATGGCTCTCTGTTAACGGCAGGGAGTTTTTAAGCGGGTAAAATGAAGCAAATGTATATGTGTTCATGAGGGTGGAAGACCCACGTTTCACTGAGCCATTGGTAATTCAATACTGGTTGTAGTCGATGATATTTAGCGTAATACATGTATAAGATATTTATTTGACCATTCCAAACTCCACATTTTATGGACGACAATGACATTCACCGGAGTCACAGCACTTGAAATTTCGTTGCAGAGTTGGCGGAACAACACTTGCTAGCACGTAGGCCGGTGTTCTAAGCTACCTCCCATTGAAGATCCAGAAAAACCATCCGAACACGCTTGAAATTTGGTGCAGTTTCCTGCATTCTCATTTACTTCAGATAGTAATCGTCATTATTTTGCAGGGGTTTTCATTGCATTTCCACAATATTTGCCTGACCTGCGATTGACAGAATGACATTATCACCCTGAAACGGGTAAGTATTTCTCGATATGAACATTTCACCATCTGGAGAATTTACCCTTAACTTCTTCCAGCGTCACAGAAACATAGAAACATCGTAAACCTACAGCACAATATAGGCCGTTCGCTCCACAAAGCTCTGCTGAACATGTCCTTACATGAAAAAAATACCTTGAGTTACCCATAACCTGTTTATCGGAGCTCCATGTACCTGTCCAGGAGTCTCTTAAAATACCTTATCGAATCCACCTCCACTATCGTGGCCGACAGCCCATTCCATACACTCACCACTCTCTGCGAAAATAACTTACCCCTGACATCTCCTCTCAACCTACTTCCAAGCACATTATAACTTTGCTCACGACTGCGAGCCATCTCAGCCCTTGGAAGAAGCCTCTGACTATTCATAGGATCAATGCCTCTCATCCTTATACACCTCTATCAGGTCACGTCTCATCCTCCGTCGCTCCAAGTAAAAAAGGCCGAGTTCAATTAACCTGTTCTCATAAGGCATGTTCCTAATCCAGGCAAAAAATTGTAAATCTCCTCCACTCAGTTTCTACGGTTTCCACATCCTTCCAGCATTCCTCCTCTGTCAATTCATCCGTCTTCAACGGGAATCTTAACACGATACAATTCCCTACACGGCCCCCAACCCCTTCTCTGGTTTCTGCAGGTATTACGTCACTCCCTTGTTCACTATCCCACCCTACTAATCTCCATTCTGACACCTGTCACTGCAAGCGTTGCAAGTGTCCTACCTGCATGTATACGTCCTCTCTCATTCCACATCGGTGAGACTCAATATGGATTCCGGTATCGCATTGTGGAACACTATCACTTCGCATTCACCCTCCAAAATCGATGCTTTTTGATTTAGCGAATGAGCTTGTAAACATACCCCTGAGTTCCTATCCAGATAGATCTGCGTCCGGTCTATAAGAATGGAGATCAGTGAATCTCAAGTAGATTAGCAAACCGAGTTTCGAACTGCCTTGATGAATAGATTCACGTTGCAGACTTGCTTTGTAAATCGCCTCTTAAAATATCCTACTTTTTTGGCCACAGATGAGGCGGAGGAAGAGTATGATGGGATATACCACACTTTATTCTTCAGCAAGCCAATGCGAATGTTGATGCCATCTAGCAAAGGACCCCGCTTCATCACATTTCATTCTGCAGTGTGTACGTGGGCAGTGCTCGTCCAGGCAGCACCTCCAGTGTCTGAGCATTGACCACAGTTGCACGGGAACTCGCCATCTCAGAGTCCCCGTGAGAGTCAGAAAACTGCATTGTCGAGAAAAAAAAAATCTCCGTCCGCCACTGTTCTTCTCTCCCTCTTCCCATTCGCTTCGTGAAAGACTGCAATCCTGTAGAAGTTAGTCATTGCCATCGGAGGAGCGATTGGAGACCAATAATAAATGATCCCTTGGTAACAATACACATATCGGAGAAATCAACAAAACTAGTACGACGGTGAATATATTGATCAATGAACGGGATGTAGTGATTCATGGCGCAGTGCACAATAAAATGACGGAGTAGGAATTGAAATGAATTGCTATCGCAGCAAATGACAACTGTTTCCGAGTTCCTGATAGAACATAAATTACAAGAAAAAAGGTGAATCACACGGCGAGGCTAGCATAGTCAGCCTCACAAATTGTATTCAAAGTGTGAGAGGAAAAGATATTTGAGAAATTCCCAGTGAAGCCGAGGGTCACACATGAGTACGAGTTCCACAATGGATACAGAGTGGTGAGTCAGCCCACGGTGATGATATCAGCTCCACGATGGATACAGACAGTCGTATTATCCTCCGGTGATACCTGATCCGCAGATCGCACATCGATACCAGTTCCACGATAGATAAGACGTGAGAGGGCATGTTTCACAGTCGATGCAGAATGGTGAGACTCTGTTTATCCAATAAACTGAGGGCCGTTCATAAGAACGAGTTCCACAATAGGCAAAGAGTAGTTTGTACAACAAAAGAAGAAGGAAATCAGCTTGAGAAGTGAGCTTGGATACACCCCACTGTTCTGCTCATAATTAGATTCGTGACGAAAATAAGAAGACACTGAATGGAGGAATGGGACAGATAGTCAAGAAGCCACAGATTATTACTACAGAGAAATAGGCTCTGCCGTTCATCTAGGTCATCCCTCTGTGATCCTCCGCCTCGCCCCATATATCTGCACTTCCGTCCCACTCTCATCCACGTACCTACACAACCTTCACTGAAATGCTGCAATTGAATCCACATCTACCAGTAACGCTTGCAGTTCCTTCCACACCCGCTCGATCCTCTGAGTGAGTAACTTCTGCCACAGCACCTGTCTAAAAGACTCTTAAAAAGATCCTGTTGTATCTGTTTGCACCAACGCCGCCGGCACTGCATTCCACGAGCATACCCCTGATATATCCACTGTACCAATTTCCAAGCACATTAATACTATCAGCACCGATAAGCATAAAGATACTGATGTGGAAAACCGCAGAAAATCTATGATTTTGTTGTTTGCAATTTCAGCTAATTTCATATTACTTTGGATGCCCTCTACAGTTCGTGCCCTGAAATGGCAAACGGAAAATTACTATTACCTGGACAGATATTTGAGTTCCCCGGCAGATATACTACAACAATTTGGATACATGTTGGAAACTCTCAGTGTGTGCACCAATACGTGTGTCTATACACTGACACAGAGGAAATTCAGGCAAGAGCTGAAAGATGGAATAAAGTGTGTATTTACGTTAAATGGTCATCTGTGTAGATAACGTCCACTCAAATTGCAATTCAGCGGAGTTTTAGAATATAACAGTTGGAATAAATCATTAGATTTGGCAAATATGCCAAAAATCCAAAACAATTTTTGCCTGGTCATCCTGAAATAAATAAATTCCAAACTATCACAGAGACTTGACAATCATCCTGGAAACGGTACCACAGATGCCAGGACCACCAGGCTCCGGGACAGCGTCCCCACCCCCCAGGCCATCAGACTGATTAACTCACGCTGATTTGAGCGTATTTCTCTGTTACACATTTTTCCCAGTGGAACCTTGCAACTCAAGATCAGCATTCCAAAATATTCAGCAGCATCCTTTGTTGCTTTCCGAACGAGTCAATCTCCCAGAAAGCGAATTTCAATTCTCAATTCATGTACACACAGATTGGTCTCATGTAAATTTATCTTTGAACAGCAGACTGGTCGTTCCCGGAATAGATACACTGATATCTCAATCACTTTAAGCTTGATTTCGCATGGGGTTGGGGAAACCGTGTTCCCCTCTGAAATCAGTACCACAGCAAACAAACACCAGAACGCAATCGAAATACGCAGGTAAGGGATTTATTTCAACCAATGAAGCAGGCATTTGCAGACAGTGAGATCCTTTTGTGAATGAAAAGTTTAATTCAAACATCCTTTCAATGAAATGCTAACAATCAGATAGCTGCCTTCCCTTCCTTCACGCACGCATTACCTCTATTTCTCTTTCAAATGAACTCACAAATGTCCGGTCCTTGAGCAATATTTTACATTCTCAGTCCATTCACACTTTGAACTGTCGCAGAACGTTTAAGTGTTGAACAGTGAACAAATATCTGTGGTTAGAATCATACAGCATTTAAGACATCCTTTCGAGTCTAAAGCAAAGTGCAGCTGGATCGCCCGCAAATCATTCTTCAACGTTTCTAAAAGATGACGTCACCGCATCACCAAATCTCCAACGGCTTCAACGTTTACTCACCGCCAATCACTGACCAAAGATAAGATTGAGATGATATGAACGTTTTGTTGTATATTATCAGTTGTAATAAACCCCGTCATCACCGTTAAAGTAACAGATTTGTAACTGAAGCTGGAGGCCGCAGCTGACGTCGCGAAGGATGAATGGAAGCATTAAGAAATCAATGCAGTGATTTATAAACGTGATTCGGAAATCCATACCGGCAAGGAAAACCAACACAGACCATCGTGCAAAGTAGTTTCCAAGTAGTTACTGAAAACGAATATTACGTAGGAATGGAAATAAGAACATAGCATGCATCAAATTTTCGAAGCAAGCATTGCCCACTGCGCCTGCTTAAAAAATCGGAAATCCGAATGAGAGTAAGAAGTGGGTGGAAACTTCTCCAGCTAACACAAACACAACAAAGACCAGAGTAAAAATCCTATTGGAAAGGATATTCACTTGCTGGGAACTACATCAGAGTATCAAACCGGAGCAAAGCACGCATTTCACTGTCCAGGTAACGCAAGATGGCTTTTTTAGGGATCACACGGAGATATCACATCCCCTATAGACTACAGTCCATCGGAACTGTGGAAAGGATAATTCGAACACCAAAGAATATGATTGCCAAAATGGTGCAACAACATGAAGCAGGGCAGGTAGTTTTGCCTTTTGCGATGATATTAAGGAAAACGGTGGCAGCTTCAACATGCTACACCCCTTATAAACTCGTGATAGGAAGGGACATGGGAGGTTCAGAGGTGTTGTTAGAATTGTGTGTGTTGCTTTGGATTTCCAGCATCAGCAGATGTTTTTGTACATCAGCAACGTGGCCATTTGTCCGTTGCTAACACGACGTTAATTAGTCCATTGTGTGTCTGTTCGGATCTGTGTTTTTGTTTGTGTGTGTGTGTATGGGTGCGTGTGTGCGCTCGCGCGCGTGCTTGTTTGTGTGTGTGTGCGTGTGTGTCAGTGACTGTGTAGCCTCTGTGTTTGTGTGTGTGTGTGTGTGTGTGTGTGTGTGTGTGTGTTTGTGTGTGTGTGTTCATGTTTATTTGTGGCCAGGAAGGTGTTGAAGCATTGAAGGCCAGTTCAAATTAGGAAACCGCAAGGGCAGAAGTTCGATGGCGGTGCACGTCGTTTATATATGTAACAAAGCCCTGAAATCCGTAAATATGGCTGCTCCGTAATGAAGTCAGTCTTCCTCATTAGAGCTCCTGAATTATTTCCACTATATGAATCACTGCTGAGATAATGTCCAACAATTTTTGTGTAGTTGTCTTCAATCGGCCGAAAGCTTATATCAGAGACAATGGTGTTGAATTAGTTTGTTTCTTCAAGTAACTGTAACTAAGGAAGTTAGTCAGCGGTGCAACCATATCTCAGGAGACCGATACTTTGTGTATATCAGGACCGCTTGGACTAAATCACCTCAAAGTGTCTTCCCCAGCTGTGAATTCGGGAGTAACAGAATTTATATATTCCCCCTGAAATGGTGTATCCAGTCATCTGGCGGATATAGGACGTTTCCTGTCCTTTTATTTCACCTTTTGGAACTCCCGGTAAGCCACAGTGTCATCTGTCGTTGGAGGGATTTGAAGTTTAATTCCAATGTTGTGATTGCTTCTGTCGCTGCTTTCCACTGTCACCTGTCCAGTCCCGGTGTCCTGGATTTCAGGAATGGAATGGAAACACCGGGAATGTGTATCCTGTGATCTGGATCGAAAACAAACTGCTGCAATAGTTTAGCGAATCGGCTAACATCTTCCAGCTGTTTGTATTCAATTATGTGATGTTCGGGTTTCTGTGCTCTTTGGTCTTTTAGCAGCTGCACTGTATTTAGGAATATTGGGTTTACACAGCCCGCTGAGATGAAACGAATTGATTGTCTGCAGTTGTACTTGAGCGGTTGTAAATGAAACCATCTTTTGGTACGAGGAAGTTAGTAAATGCGAAGAGTTTTATTTTTCTCAACTTGCTGCTCCCTGTCTCTCTTCCAGCAAACTTGGTGGCGATTGAGATCCTGCTCCGGGGAAAGTACGGTCTCTCCAAATGTGTCACTCGCTACATGCTGGGAATGGCAGCGGCCGATCTCCTGGTCGTTACCTCCGATCCGCTGCTGGAGTGGACTGCATCGTTTTATTTTCCCCGATCATTCCTTTTCATCATTCCTGTGTCCAGTCTCAGTGGATGGTTGGTTTTAGCGAGCACGGTGACCTCTGTCTGGCTGACTGTTACTTTCACCGTCGATCGATTTGAGGCTATTTGCTGTGAGAAGCTGAACACAAAATATTGCACCGAGAGGACGGCGGCTGTGGTTATCGGGACAGTGAGTATGCTGGCCTGTTTGGAGAGTGTCCCCTGGGGCTTTGTATACGAGCCTTTGGTAATAATTGATGGTGTTCCCTGGGATTGAGCTCTTCCATCGTTTCGAAATCTGTCCCGCATGGGCAGCATTTCAGTTGTTTCACACCATTTTAACCCCTTGTGTCCCATTCTTTCTGATATTGTTGTGCAATATTCAGACTGTCAGGCGGATTCTCTCGGCCAGTCGAGCGCATAGGGGGCTCCATTGTCAAAAGAGTGGAGAAAATGACAGGGTCCGGGGGTTGAGAACTGAAGCAAATCCACCATTTTGCCCTTCAGTATATCCTGTAGTTTCATATTGTTGTGGGTAACACGGGTGGCATTTTATATCTATCAACGGATTTCAAAGAGTTTTGTTCATTCTGTCACGGATGCTCGTTACATCACAGAAGAGACTTCAGCAATGCTGCAGGTTCTCAGTTTCTGCACCAAAACTTCTACTTACGGACTGACTCAGAACAAATTCCGAGAGGAACTAAACAACGTGGTGAAATACCCATTGAATCGGATTTTTATGACGAGTTCGAAAACGAGCAATGTGATGAACGGAGATACAAAGCAAACATGAGAAAAGTTTCAGATCCACGAAACACAAAAACAACACACACAGACAATAGACAATAGACAATAGGTGCAGAAGTAGACCATTTGGCCCCTCGAGTCTGCACTGCCATTCTGAGATCATGGCTGAGCATTCACTATCAATACCCAGTCCCTGCCTTGTCCCCATATCCCTTGATTCCCCTATCCATCAGATATCTATCCAGCTCCTTCTTGAAAGCATCCAGAGAATTGGCCTCCACCGTCTTCCGAGGCAGTGCATTCCACACCTCCACAACTCTCTGGGAGAAGAAGCTCTTCCTCAACTCTGTTTTAAATAACTGACCTCTTATTCTCAATCCATGCCCTCTGGTACTGGACTCTCCCAACATCTGGAACATATTTCCTGCCTCAATCCTATCAAATCCTTTAATTATCTTAAACGTTTCAATCAGATCCCCTCTCAATCTCCTCAATTCCAGCGTGTACAAGCCCAATCTCTCCATTCTCTCTGCGTAAGACAGCCCTGCCATCCCAGGAATCAACCTAGTGAATCTACGCTGCACTTCCTCAATTGCCAGAATGTCCTTCCTTAAACCTGGAGACCAAAACTGTACACAATATTCCAGGTGTGGTCTCACCAGGGCCCTGTACAAATGCAAAAGAACATCCTTGCTCTTGTATTCAATTCCCCTTGTAACAAAGGCCAACAATCCATTTGCCCTCTTCACTGCCTGTTGCACTTGCTCATTCACCTTCATTGACTGGTGAACTAGGACTCCTAGGTCTCTTTGCATTTCTCCCTTACCTAACTCGACACCGTTCAGACAATACACTGCCCTCTTGTTCCAGCTTCCAAAGTGGATAACTTCACATTTATTCACATTGAATGACATCTGCCAAGTATCTGCCCACTCACTCAGCCTATCCAAGTCTCCCTGTATTCTCCTAACGTCCTCTTGGCATGTCACACTGCCACCCAGTTTAGTATCGTCAGCAAACTTGCTGAAATAGTTTTCAATGCCCTCATCTAAATCATTGACATAAATCGTAAAGAGCTGTGGTCCAAATACAGAGCCCTGTGGTACCCCACTAGTCACCTCCAGCCAGTCTGAGAAACACCCATTCACTGCTACCCTTTGCTTTCTATCTGCCAACCAATTTTCTATCCATGTTGAAACCCTGCCCCCAATGCCATGAGCTCTGATTTTACTCACCAATCTCCTATGTGGCACCTTATCGAATGCCTTCTGAAAATCTAGGTACACAGCATCTACTGGCTTACCCTCGTCTAGCATCCTTGTTATACCCTCAAAAAAACTCCAACAGATTAGTCAAGCATAATTTGCCCTTGGTAAATCCATGCTGGCTCGGCCTAATCCTATTTCTGCCATCTAGATGTGCCACTATTTCGTCCTTAATAATGGACTCAAGCATCTTCCCCACGACTGACGTTAGGCTAACAGGGCGATAGTTCTCCGTTTTCTCCTTCCCTCCCTTCTTGAAAAGTGGGACAACATTAGCCACTCTCCAATCTTCAGGAACTGATCCTGAATCTAAGGAACATTGGAAAATGATTACCAATGCATCCGCAATTTCCTGAGCCATCTCTTTTAGAACCCTCGGATGCAGACCATCTGGACCCGGGGATTTATTAGCCTTCAGTCCTACCAGTCTACTCATCACAGTTTCTTTCCTAATGTCAATCTGTCACAATTCCTCTGATATCTTATGACCCTGGCCCATCCATACATCTGGGAGATTGCTTGTGTCCTCCCTGGTGAAGACAGATCTAAAGTATGCATTAAATTCTGTTGCCATTTCCCTGTTTCCCATAACAATTTCTCCCAATTCATTCTTCAAGGGGCCAACATTGTTCTTAACTATCTTCTTTCTCTTCACATAGCTAAAAAAGCTTTTGCTATCCCCTTTTATATTCCTGGCTAGACTGAGATCATACCTGATTTTTTTTTCTCTCCGTATTGCTTTTTTAGTTAAGATCTGCTGTTCCTTAAAACTTTCCCAATCATCTGTATTCCCACTCATCTTAGCCCTGTCATACTTCTTTGTCTTTAATGCTATACAATCTCTGACTTCCTTTGTCAACCACTGTGGCCCCTTCCCCCTCTTTGAATCCTTCCTTCTCATTGGAATGAACTGCATTTACATCTTTTGTATTATGCCCAGGAATATCTGCCACTGCTGATCCACTGTCTTTCCTGCCAGGGCAACCGTCCATTTAACTTTGACCAGCTCATCCCTCATGGCTCCGTCGTCTCCTTTATTTAATTGCAACACTGACACCTCTGATCTGCCCCTATCCCTCTCAAATTGTAGATAAATCTTATCATGTTATGATCACTACTTCCTAATGGCTCCTTTACTTCAAGATCACTTATCAATTCCTGTTCATTGCACATCACCAAGTCCAAAATAGCCTCTTTCCTGGTTGGCTCAAGCACAAGCTGTTCCAAAAATACATCCCTTAGACACTCCGCAAACTCCCTATCCTGGGGTCCAGCACCTACCTGATTCTCCCAGTCCACCTGCATGTTGAAATCTCCCATAACGACTGCATTACCTTTAACACATGCCAATGTTAACTCCCTAATCAACTTGTACCCAATATCCACGCTACTGTTTGGGGGCCTGTACACAACACCCATTAGGGTCGTTTTACCCTTACTGATCCTCAGCTCAATCTACACAGACTCTACTTCCCCTGTTCCCAAGTCACCTCTTGCTAAGGACTGAATCTCATTCCTCACCAACAGGGCCACCCCACCCCCTCTTCCCATATTTCTGTCTCTACGATAGCACGTATACCCTGGTACACTCAATGCCCAGGCCTGATCCCCTTGCAGCCATGTCTCCGTTATCCCAACAATATCGTAGTTCCCCTTTTTCATCTGAGCTTCAAGCTCTTCTGTCTTATTTCTGACACTACGTGCATTCAAGTATAGAATTCTTAGCCCATTCCTCCTCTCTTTGCTTAAAACACTGTCTACTGTACCTAACCCAGCTCCTTGAACTTCCATCGGGCAAATTGCACCCTGAATTTTGATGACCTTCTCAAGATCACCCAGACCTTGTACACATTTAACCCCATGCACCTTCTGACCAACCCTCTGGATCTGGATCCCTGCCCCCTGCACATCTAGTTTAACCCCCCCCCCCCCCCCCCCCGAGCAGCACTGGCAAATACTCCTGCAAGAATGTTAGTACCCCTCCGGTTCAGATGTAGACCATCCCTTCGAAACAGATCCCAATGTCCCTGGAACAAAGACCAATTATCCAAAAACCTGAACCCTTCCTTCCTGCACCATGCTCTCAGCCTCGTATTAATGTGCATAATCATTCTATTCTTCGCCTCACTCGCACGTGGCACAGGTAGCAATCCCGAGATTGTCACCCTGGAGGTCCTGCCTTTCAGCTTCACTCCTAACTCCCTGAACTCTCTAAGCAGGACCCCCTCCCTCACCTTACCTACATCATTGATCCCTACATGGACCACTACATCTGGGTTCATGCCCTCACTCTCAAGAATAGCCTGCACCCGATCTGAGATGTCCCGGACCCTGGCACCAGGGAGGCAAAATACCATCCGAGACTCCCGATGTGCCCCACAAAATCTCCTATCTGCTCCCCTAACTATAGAGTCCCCTAAAACTATCGCTCTCTTCTCTTCCCTCCTCCCCTTTCTAGTTGAGGGTTCAACCTCTGTGCCAGAGGCAGGACCACTACAACTCATTCCTGGTAGGTCATCCCCATCAACAGTATCCAGTACGGTATACTTATTGTTAATGGGAATGGCCGCAGGGGTGCTCTGCTCTCTCTGCCTGCTCCCCCTGCCTCTCTGGACAATCACCCATCTGCCTACTTCTTGGTTTTTTGGTGTGACTACCTCCTGATAACTCCTACCTATCTCTGCCTCCACCTCCCGAATGATCCGTAGTTCATCCAGCTCCTGCTCCAACTCCCTAACTCGGTCTGATAGGAGCTGCAGCTGGACGCACCTTTTGCAGGTGTGGTCATCAGGGACAACTGTGTTGACCCTGACCTCCCACATACTGCATACGGAGCACACCACTGCTCTGACTGTCTCCCCCATACCTGAACTGGATTAATAGAATAAGTCTAAAAACCACCTAGCGACCTTACCTTCTTCCCCTCAGCGAGCAATCACACAAGCTTACCGAAATCCCCTTACGCCGAAGCCCACCTAGCCAAAGCCCAGGGCTCTGCTTCCACGGACTTCCACAGAGTCCTGATGAAGGGTGTATGTCTCTTTTTACTCGTTTCCATCGATTTTACCTTTGCACAGATTCTCCCTCCCTTAATAAATTGAACGTTCAAGCGAGCCTGTTACCCCTGCTTCTAGGTTTTGACAACATTGCCTCATCCCTGAGTAAAATACCGTCTGTATCTAACACTCCTGCTCCCGTCATGACCCGTTCTTATCTGCACTCTCTTTTCCTCAAGCTTCTCTACCTGTAGGTTCACAGTCCCTCTGCCACGTTCACCTGTCCTCCAGATAGAGAACGTTAACTGAGTTTTAGAATACCAGGCACCGTACGGTACGAATGCAGATCATTACTGCAACCGCAGCCAGAGCGGGAGGATGCACGGCTTCACAACATCTAGCACGACACAGTAAAGGCACAGACCTTTATAACTGCCGTCAGCATTGCTATAAGGAGACAGGCCTTTACAACAGATGGACACACAATACTAGAATTTTAACTACATTACAACTTAAACAAAATACCATCAACTATAGTTCGCGATAGGGAGAGAGCACATTTGTGATTGAGCGCCAGGAGGGAGCGCAACAGAGAGCCGAAGTCAGAGACAGCAGGCGAGTGAGAGCGAGAGAGATGCAGATAGAACTAACTCTATCAGGAAGGGGGTATGACAGTATTCTCAGACGTGTGGATAACAAGGAGGAGGAGATTTCAGGTCAACGAACAGTAAGTTGGATAAATCCTCTGGAGGATATCGTCAATGAGGCATCCGACGCACATGCAGGCAAACCATGCAGTAAAAAATTGTCATCATGGTCAGCGCACACATAGTGAGCTGAGGGGACCAACCCAATCTCTAAAGCAATCTCTCTCTTCGCCTCTTCCTTCAGTCAGTCTTCCGGGACCCCAACCCTGGACTCTCGCTCCCAGTCTCTCTCGCTCTCTCCAGTGTCTATTTCCCATCCCAATCACCGCAATCCCTCTCTCTCCTCTGTCTCTTTCTTTCAGTTTTATTCCCCGTTTTCCCCACGTCTCTCTCCTCGATTCTCATTCTCCCAGCCGCTTTCTCCAGCATCGCTCTCTCCCCCTCCCTCTCAGCCCATTATCCCACTCTTCTTTCATTCTCTCTCCCTCCATCTCTCACCATGCCCTTCATGCTCCTCTAGTCTCTTTCCCTCCTACTCTCCTCGTCCCTCTTTCCCGTCTATCTTTCGCCGTCAGTCTTTGAACCTCTCAAAAGTCATCACGGGTACTGATGAGCATTTAAAAAACACAACAGGTTTTCTTAATTTTCATCTTTTCATAAACACTCTTGTTCTTCAAGGAATTAGAGATGGTGAGGACACGAAATTCATTTTCAGTTGCAGCGACTTAGGCAGATTGACTGGTGACGTCACAGAGGCATCCCTGGCGGTCGCTCGTCTCCGGCGGCCCGGCCAAGGCTGTGTCTTCAGATTTTCCCACCCTTCCTAAATGAACTGCACTGAGCTCAGAGGTATTGTCACAACGATGTTTCCATGATGCATACATGGTTCCTGTAGAGTTACTCTTCCGATGGCCCAATTCAATCGGGAGCAAGAGAGGAGGCAATTTACAGGCCTGTGAGTGCGATTAGAAAGGGTCGTTCGAGGGCTTTCCGCTTTTGTCCTGCGGCCCAGTTGAATTGGGACGTAGAGAGGAGGCTGCTCTCGGGACCGTGAGGGTGATTAAGAATAAAGCTGCTCTCACGTTTTTGCGGTGTTTTCTTGCTGCCAATTTGAAAGTGAAAAAATATATAATAAAGCAGGGACACGCCGAAAGGCCATTTTGTGATTGGGCCAGTGCTGTTCATTCGTCCCTCCCCACTGATCTCCCTTCTGGCACTTATCTTTGTAAGCAGAACAAGCGCTACAGCTGGCCTTACCAATTAGGGTCCCAAACTGCCCTTCCAGGTCAGGCGACATTCTGCACGTGCTTCCAGTGTGGCCTTCTGTAAGTCGGTTCGCGAGCACCTACGCTCTGTCTGCCTGAACCAGCGGGATCTCACAATTGAATTCTACTTCCCATTCCCAATCCGATATACCCATCCATGGTCTCCTCAACTGTCGAGATCAGGTCACGGAGGAACAACACCTTATAATCCGTTTTGGTTGCCTCCGAGTTGAACGTCGATTTTTCAAACACCCACTTCAACATTCCCATGAACTTACCCCTCTCTTATGTTATCTTCTTGACCGCCTATCCCCTTCCTCTGGTGCTCCTCCTCCACCCATTTTTGTTCTTTCTCCCATGGCCTCCGGTCTCTTTCACCAATCAAATTCCCAGCTATTGGCTTCATCCAGCTTTCATCTATCGCCTGGCGTTTCTCTCTACTCTTTCCGCACCTTTCAAATCCAGTCCTCAGCCTTTATTCTCCAGTCCAGCCGAAGGTCTCCGGCCCGAAACGTCAGCTACTTTTATTTTCCTTAGATGCTGCCGGATCTGCTGAGATTCTCCAGCATTTCGTGTGAGTCTTGCTCGGATTTCCAATATCTTCAGGGGTCCTCTTTTTGGAGTGGAGAGGATTCATCGAGAACAAGCTTCATTCTTCATTCTTTCTCTGTTAGTGCGGATTATCCCCGTCAGTTTTTGTTCTCTTTTTCGGAGATGTTGATAGTCCGCAATTATCTTTCGGAAAATCACATCTTCAGCAGGTGCACCAAGCTGTATTTCTTCGTGCAAATCAATAAGGAACTGAAATTTCAGCTCGATGGTCATCGGTTGATAAGGGACACTGAGGAGGTGATAGATAATGGCTGCAAGGAGGTGATCATCCCAAAGTTTCAGGATGCATGCACCTGAGTGAGTGTCAGGAAGTGGAAAGGAAATGAGCAGGCAGTGACCTCCCTCGGGTTCAGGTATAACCCACCCCTTTTGTAGAAGAGATAACAATGATCCAGAGATTTAAACTGCAGCTTAATATCAAGAAAATGAATCTCGGGGTTGTACATGTTGTCAGATATTTACTTTGATAGTGCATTTGCTTTGAACTTTTACTTTGAAAAGAGAAATAATTTATGTTTCATCGTGTTTAGTTCCGCACGGCACAGATCCTCGATGGACACCGGAGGGACCGGCGCATGCAGGCACAGGCAAGGGCGCGCTGAGGTCATAGTTCAGCGGTGATAATAGTGGATCAGTTGTGATTCAGACGTGGAAAATAACTGAGAGGTCAAATGAACTCCTTTAAATTCAATAATCCCGCAGCAAGACAAATCCAGTGAACTGAATGTCCCGAGTTTCTCCATCACTTACTGAGGAGATGTATGTGTAAATGAAATATGACGGATGCAAATTCATCAGAAATGGCTGTAGAGATTTGTGACATATCACTAAATGTATATGTGTGTGTGTGTGTGTGTGTGTGTGTGTGTGTGTGTGTATACAATGTCTGAAATACATCTTAGGGAAATATTTGATTGATGATGAACTTCAATAAAAATATATTCCAAAAGAAGATAAATGGCATATGATTGCTGCTGTGATTTGGTCACTGATCCAGGAAGTGAGCAGTCATCTGAAGGGGACGGGCGCTATTATCTTGCTGTCGCCTTTGACCGGTTGTTATCTCTGGGAGTTGATAATCTCAGCACAGGTGTGACTTTGACGATCACTGTAATCGGGTGTAACTGGGTGCACCTGTTGAGGATAGCTTTATTATCGGGAGACCCCTGAGAGCAGGCAGCTGGCGCACAGTTAAATCACAAGAAGGGGAATGTCCAGTGTTCAGAAAATGAAATATGCATAACATTTCATGATATTTCACAGCGTCCTTCCTTCTGATGCCTCTTTGTAATACCTCCACAGCGGTCTTTGCCCTGAGCAATTTGAGCAAACTGGAATTTATTGTCTGACAATAAACTGGTTCCAAGGTGAAGAATAAATCAAAGCACCGAGACCAACTGAACAAGACCAAATGCAGGTTGCGAGTCCTCTCTGCAACAGATCGAATTTACTAGAGAAAACTTGGCCGTTGCTATCATGCACTGAATTAATATTTCTGACTCGGAACACATGTTACCAAGACTCATTCATGTAAAATGAGTATTTGCGTGGTTTGAGAAAAGCGTCATGAAACAGTGTAGCGTTCAGGATATAAAGGGTGAAGTTCAGGTTTTGAGTGTTGTGATCTGAACATTGCTCAGGCTGTGTTCACCGACCGTTCGGGTCTATATTCGCTGTAAAGCCGCTGATATCACAGTTCAGCTGTGATCATACAGAATGGAGGAACAGCACTGAGAGGCCCAATGTCCTGATATTAATTCAACAATACAGCAGAACATTCTGACACATAAGACACCCAGTTGATTTAATGTTCAGGAGTTTTCTATCGATCTCTAACGCGGTAGGTGTATGTGTAAAGTAAATGAGATATCAGGTAAATTCACAAGCGCGAAATGGTCGTAATTTGATAGGATTGCGGCTGAGATATGGTCACGTCTTTTCAGTATGTGAGCAGTATGTGAAGGAGAAGGGGGTTCATATTCTGCTATCGACTGTGACCA